>NC_086383.1:53761613-54063280 GCF_036588685.1 Mytilus trossulus
AACTCTACTATAGTAAGGACCCCCACATGCAGAGTTGCAGTAAGCATGGAATGGTTCAAGATGGCTACCGTTTCCATGGAAACAGAACAAATGTGAAAAAAACCTGTTTTTTGTTTTGGTGAACTGTTTGGATACTATTTAACTCAGAATCATTATATTTTAATACAATGTAGGTGCCCACTATATACAGGTGTTGGATGATTTTGGCACTCATTGGAACTACTATGTTGCCATGGAAACTACACCAAAAATTTCAAAATTCTCAAAATGCTCCAAACTTCAGGAAACTTCACAGTAACGATGAGCAACATTGGAAGATATGGAATTTGGCGTTGGAATTTCCAAAATCGCTCTTGTTACCATGGAAACAATGCAAAAAGGTCAAAACTTTGAATTTTCACAGAACATTCTAGAACATCAATGTTAAATATATTCTAGAGACATTTTAATGGTATATGATTGTATATGATAATGGAGGGAAAAAATTGCAACGGGGGTTTGACTTTGGAATATTCAAAATGTCCGCCGTTACCATGGAAACAGCAAAAATACAAAAAACTTCAAAATGCTTCAAATTTATTCAAACTTATAACAAATGTTGCTCAGCTAATGCAGACTTGACTTTTGAGTTTGGAATTTCCAAAATGGCCGCCGTTACCATGGCTACCGCTCACCTGGCAATAGGGGAAGGGTGCCATCCGTTATTGCTAGCAATTACAAATCTAGTTATGGCACCCTCAACGGAGTTGGGGTGACGTATTGTTATTCTACGTTTCTTTTTTTTCTTATTATTTTTCTTGCAACAAATTTTGTCCGCGCGAGTTCTTGGAATCCAATGGACCAATGTTGATGGAACTCTACTATAATAAAGACCCCCATGTGAAGTTGTGCACCTTGCTATGGAATGGTAAAAAATGGCCGCCGTTTCCATGGAAACTGAACAATTGTGAAAAAATCTAAATTTTGGTTTTGGTGAACTATTTGGATACTATTTAACTCAGAATCATTATATTTTTATACAATGTAGGTGCCCACTATATACAGGTGTTGGATGATTTTGGCACTCATTGGAACTACTATGTTGCCATGGAAACTATACCAAAAATTTCAAAAATCTCAAAATGTTCCAAACTTAATGAAACATCACAGTAACGATGAGCAACATTGGAAGATGTGGAATTTGGCGTTGGAATTTCCAAAATCGCTGTTGTTACCATGGAAACAATGCAAAAAGTTCAAAACTTTGAATTTTCACACAACATTCTAGAACATCAATGTTTAATTTATTCTAGAGACATTAAATGGTATATGATTGTGGAGGGAAATAATTGCAGCGGGGGTTTGACTTTGGAATATTCAAAATGGCCGCCGTTACCATGGAAACAGCAAAAATACCAAAAACTTCAAAATGCTTCAAATTTAATGAAACTTATAACAAATGTTGCTCAGCTAATGTAGACTTGACTTTTGAGTTTGGAATTTTCAAAATGGCCGCCGTTACCATGGCTACCGCTCACCTGGCAATAGGGGAAGGGTGCCATCCGCTATTGCTTGCAATCGCAAATCTAGTTTCTTATTATTATTATTATTTTTTTTCTTGCAACAAATTTTGTCCAGGTGATTTCTTGAAATCCAATGGACCAATGTTGATGGAACTCTACTATAGTAAGGACCCCCAGTTGTAGAGTTGCAGGAAGCATGGAATGGTTCAAGATGGCTACCGTTTCCATGGAAACAGAACAAATGAGAAAAAATCCAGTTTTTTGTTTTGGTGAACTGTTTGGAAATGCTTTATCTCAGAATCATTATATTTTGATACAATGTAGGTGCCCACTATATACAGGTGTTGGGTGATTTTGGTGATCATTGGAACTACTATGTTGCCATGGAAACCACCAAAAATTTCAAAATTCTCAAAATGCTCCAAACTTCAGGAAACTTCACAGTAACGATGAGCAACATTGGAAGATGTGGAATTTGGCGTTGGAATTTCCAAAATATCTGTTGTTACCTTGGAAACAATGCAAAAAGGTCAAAACTTTGAATTTTCACAGAACATTTCAGAACATCAATGTTAAATTTATTCTAGAGACATTAAATGGTATATGATAATGGAGGGAAAAAATTGCAGCAGGTTTTTGACTTTGGAATATTCAAAATGGCCGCCGTTACCATGGAAACAGCAAAAATATCCAAAATTTCAAAATGCTTCAAACTTAATGAAACTTTGCAAAAATGTTACTAGACATCTCTAGATGCACTATTTGACTTTGAAATTTTCAAACTGGCTGCTGCTCACCTGGCAATGGGGTAAGGGTGCCATCCGTTATTGCTAGCAATTACAAATCTAGTTATGGCACCCTCAACGGAGTTGGGGTGACATATTGTTATTGTTCGTTTCTTTTTTTCTTATTATTATATTTATTCTTCCACACTTTTTTGTCCATGCTATTTCTCAGAATTGGCTTGAACAATATTGATGGAACTATACCATAATGAGGACCACTATATGAAATTGTGCAATCGGGGTATGGCACCATCAAGATAGCTGCCGTTGCCATGGAAACGAAACAAATGTGAAAAAATAATGTTTTTTGTTTTGGTGAACTATTTGGATACTATTTAACTCAGAATCATTATATTTTAATACAATGTAAGTGCCCACTATATACAGGTGTTGGATGATTTTGGCACTCATTGGAACTACTATGTTGCCATGGATACTACTCCAAAAAATTCAAAAATCTCAAAATGTTCCAAACTTAATGAAACTTCACAGTAACGATGAGCAACATTGGAAGATGTGGAATTTGGCTTTGGAATTTCCAAAATATCTGTTGTTACCTTGGAAACAATGCAAAAAGGTCAAAACTTTGAATTTTCACAGAACATTCCAGAACATAAATGTTAAATTTATTCTAGAGACATTAAATGGTATATGATCGTGGAGGGAAAAAATTGCAGCAGGGGTTTGACATTGGAATATTCAAAATGGCCGCCGTTACCATGGAAACAGCAAAAATATGAAAAACTTCAAAATGCTTTAAATTTAATGAAACTTATAAGAAATGTTGCCTAGCTTATGTAGACTTGACTTTTGAGTTTGGAATTTCCAAAATGGCCGCCGTTACCATGGCTACCGCTCACCTGACAATAGGGGAAGGGTGCCATCCGCTATTGCTTGCAATCGCAAATCTAGTTATGGCACCCTCAACGGAGTTGGGGTGACGTATTGTTATTCTACGTTTCTTTTTGTTTTTATTTTTCTTCCACACATTTTTGTCCAGTCTGGAACTCTCATATGAATGGCCACAAGAAGATGGAACTATACCATATTGTTAACCACCAAATGAAGATTTGCTTTTTGGGGGTGGCACTTTCAAGATGGCTGCCGTTACCATGGAAACGGAACAAATGTGAAAAAATCCAGTTTTTTGTTTTGGTGAACTTTTTGGATACTATTTAACTCAGAATCATTATATTTTAATACAATGTAGGTGCCCACTATATACAGGTGTTGGATGATTTTGGCACTCATTGGAACTACTATGTTGCCATGGAAACTACTCCAAAAAATTCAAAAATCTCAAAATGTTCCAAACTTAATGAAACTTCACAGTAACGATGAGCAACATTGGAAGATGTGGAATTTGGCGTTGGAATTTCCAAAATCGCTGTTGTTACCATGGAAACAATGCAAAAAGGTCAAAACTTTGAATTTTCACAGAACATTCTAGAACATCAATGTTTAATTTATTCTAGAGACATTAAATGGTATATGATTGTGGAGGGAAAAAATTGAAGCGGGGGTTTGACTTTGGAATATTCAAAATGGCCGCCGTTACCATGGAAACAGCATCAATACAAAAAACTTCAAAATGCTTCAAATTTATTGAAACTTATAACAAATGTTGCTCAGCTAATGTAGACTTGACTTTTCAGTTTGGAATTTCCAAAATGGCCGCCGTTACCATGGCTACCGCTCACCTGGCAATAGGGGAAGGGTGCCATCCGCTATTGCTTGCAATGGCAAATCTAGTTATGTCACCCGATCGACAATGTCGGGTGACATATTGCTTTTCTTATGTTTCTTTGTTATGGCACCCTCAACGGAGTTGGGGTGACGTATTGTTATTCTACGTTTCTTTTTTTTCTTATTTTTCTTCCACACATTTTGTCCGCGCGAGTTCTTGGAATCCAATGGACCAATGTTGATGGAACTCTACTATAATGAAGTCCCCCATATGAAGTTGTGCACCTTGATATGGAATGGTAAAAAATGGCCGCCGTTTCCATGGAAACAGCAAAAATACGAAAAAAATCAAAGTGCTCCAAACTGGAAGAAACTCCACAGGATTGGTAACTGGCATGTGCTGATTTGCAGTTTGACTTTGGAATTTTCAAAATGGCCGCCGTAACCATGGAAACAGCAAAAATATATAAAATTTCAAAATGCTTCAAACTTAATGAAACTTTGAAAAAATGTTACTTAACATCTGTAGATGCACTCTTTGACTTTGGAATTTTCAAAATGGCTGCCGCTCACCTGGCAATAAGGGAAAGGGTGCCATCCGTTATTGCTAGCAATTACAAATCTAGTTATTATTATTATTCTTCCACCTTTTTTTGTCCGTCAGGTTTTTTGGAGTTAAAGGGAACCAATGTTGATGGAACTCTACTATAATGAAGACCCCCATCTGAAGTTGTGCACCTTGCTATGGAATGGTAAAAAATGGCCGCCATTACCATGGAAACGGAACAAATGTGAAAAATTCTACTTTTTAGTTTTTGTGAATATCTTGGAGATGCTTAAACTCAGAATCATTATATTTTAATACAATGGAGGTGCCGGCCATATACTGGTTTTGGATGATTTTGGCAATCATTGGAACTACTATGTTGCCATGGAAACTGCACCAAAAATTTCAAAAATATGAAAATGCTCCAATTGTTTTGAAACTTTAACATAACGATGAGCAACTTTGATAGATAAGAAATTTGGCGTTGGAATTTCCAAAATGGCTGCCGTTACCATGGAAATAATGCAAAAAGGTCAAAATGCTCCAATAACGTCTGGGTTTGGTGAATAACTTTGTTATCCTTGAACTTAAAAACATAAAATTTGTATACAATGTAGTTATCCACTATATACAGGTTTTTTATGATTTTGACAATCATTGGAACTACTATGTTACCATGGATACAGGATCAAAAATTTCAAAAATTGTAAAAATGGTCCAAAATTGATGAAACTTAATATGATTGGTGACTGGCAAGTCTGGATGAGACTTTTGGAGTTGGAATTTCCAAAATGGCCACCGTTGCCATGGAAACTGCAGAAATGTCAAATATTTTCAAAATCCTCCAAACTTAATGAAACTTGATATTATGATTAACTGGCAGGTGAAGATGAGACTCTTGACTTTAAAATTTTCAAAATGGCTGCCGTTGCCATGGAAACAGAAGAAATGTGAAACTTTTGACATTGCTCAAAAAATGAACTGAACAGTTACAGAAAGATATATTGTAATGCATTGACCTGCATTCACTGTTAAATTGTTTTCAAATGGATGCCGCTTAGTGGCAATAGGGGAAGGGTGACATCCGCTATTGCTTGCAATGGCAATTCTAGTTATGGCACCCTCAACGGAGTTGGGGTGACATATTGTTATTGTACGTTTCTTTTTTTTCTTATTTTTATTCTTCCACAAATTTTGTCCACGCTATTTCTCGGAATTGGTCAGACCAATGTTGATGGAACTATACCATAATATGAACCGCCATGTGAAGTAGTGCAAGAGACATTGGAATGGTAAAAAATGGCCGCCGTTACCATGGAAACTGCTAAAATACAAAAAAAAATCAAAATTCTAACTCTTTCGTTATAAGAGGCAACCTCTTGAAAGTTTATGTAAATGTTGGCAGTGGTGCCCTAAGTTACCAACAATACTTGGAATTTTCAAAATAGCTGCTATTGCCATGGAAACAGCAAAAATGTCCAAAATTTCAAAAAAATGAAAATGCTGCAAACTAGACGAAACTTTACAGGAATGGTCACTGGCATAAGCAGAGTTGACTTTTGAAGTTGGAATTTTCAAAATGGCCGCCGTAACCATGGAAACAGCAAAAATTTCCAAATTTTCAAAACGCTTCAAACTGAATGAAACTTAACCAAAATGATAATTTGCATGTGTAGATGCACTCTTTGACTTTGAAGTTTTCAAAATGGCTGCCGCTCACCTGCACTAGTAACCCGAATTTAACTTGATCGGACAAAAACGTGTTAACGCTGTTTAAATGAAATTAATCGTCATTTGATAAAGATTGACAAAAATTAAAAATCATTTTTAATTTATTTCAATGCATATCAAATCATTTTAATGCCAGTCAAATAGCTTCGCTTGCGGTCGTTCAATTTAATTCAAGTTGGCGGTAAGTTACGTCAAACAAATAGGCCACGCCCCCGTTAAACTATTTCAAACTGGTATCAATTCGTTTTAAACCGTGTTGCGACCCGAGCTTTTAACAGGTAAACCACTCAAGCAAAACAACATCGATGTATCTTTCGTTTATTTGTTTCAAACTTTATCGACTTATATATATAAATGCGTGTATTCTTATTAAAGTAATATACTTCACAATTTAAACAAATGAATGATCAATACACGTAACATATAAGGAATTTAAATAAAAACAATAAAATATTGGTGCACGGTTTAAAAAATTCAAAACTTGTGAATCTGTTAAAAATAAAATAGTTAGATGTTTAACATATTTTTAATTTGAACGAATGCAGTAGATCTTTATCTCACATATTCGTTTCAAAACTTGCTGAGTGCTATGAAAACTTGTGAATGTAAGTAACGTATGGTCCATTGCAATGACTTACAAACTTTAGGTATTCCTGTATATTTCCGTTTCTCTTTTTCTGTCTTACTATAGAGTACTCGTTAATTAAATATAGAATACACGGAAATTAAAGTATCTTACAAAAATTATTTATTTTTCACATAGTTTAAATCGATGTATCTTATAGTTTCGGTCAACAACAAATATTCCCTAGCTGTATATTGATATATGAAATAGCTTGTAATAAAAAGAATGTTGTGTTAAATAATAAAATGAATGAACATAATGTTAACATTTGTTGAATTTAATAGACAGTTAAGTCTTGAACAACATTGCAAATAAAGGAACAGCTCAAAAAACTTTTAAACTGTGTCAAATTGTAATATCGGTCACTGACGCGAAACGGGCGTTAATTGCGGACAAGCAGCACATTACGGTAATTGTGAATTGTGGTTCCGATCCTGTAAAGGGATTATTGTGCTGTCATTCACCGTGACATACAAAAACTCTTGTAAATAAAAATATATTCGGTATATATGAGATAAATTTTAGTCTGCGATAACGATGGGTTGGTTGATTTAAGTTTTACGACCTTGACTTGCTCTAAGTCGACATTCTCTTACGTCTAATGCATTTTATTTACGTTTAGGGCATATTATATAAGTCTACATACCAAATTGAAATCAACATAAACATTATTAAAATAAACAAGAATGGAAAAGAAACAATTATGCACTGTTGCTCTGATATAATTTTTATTAACTATATTTTAGCGGTAATGTCCAAATTAAAAACTAATTGTCGTACAAAAAAATAATTTATCTAGGTGCTTTCGTTGAAGTTCGCGTTACATATCAAAATGAATGTCATTGGTCGGAACGTTTGCAAACTTTCAATCCAGGTGTTCTCATCGAGGTCCGCGTTCATTTTTCAATTCAATACACAATATTTCATCTAGGTGCTTTCGTTGAAGTTCGCGTTACATAGTAAAACGAATTTCATTGGTCGGAACATTTGCAAACTTTCAATCCAGGTGTTCTCATCGAGGTCCGCGTTCGTGTTTCAATTCAATACACAATAAGAAGTCCAATATGGTAAAAAAAAAAGAATTTTAAACTGAAATTGAACAAAAAAGAAATAATAAAAAATATAGTCTATAATATGTAAATATTTATTTAAGAAAGCTAACAATAAGATGAAAGAAAAATATGTGATGCTTAAGAACATTGATCTGGGCCGTAACAGCCTTATGTTGGAAATTTTAAAACAAAGTTGAAACAAAGGCTTGTCTTCATATCAAATTGTTTTCACGGCCAATTTCTTGCAAGAAGCAAACTCCCATTACTTCAGTGTCGCCCCTGCATGTTTTTGCGTGATCCATGCATGTTTCTGATTTACTTGTCTTTTGTTCATTTACTGTCCTACTGTATGGCTATAGTCTAAGTGTTAATTGTCATTTGAAATACTTTAAACTTGCTTATACTGGTTGGTTCCACGTGAATCTTATGATAATAGTTCATGCATAAATCACCGGAGTTTGGTACACGTAAAATGCACGTAATTTTTAAAAATTACATTGTTAAAATAATATCTTTTTTCTAAAATTTAATTGAAATCATTAAAAATACCTTCATATTTTTGCAAAGTTCAAGTGAAAATAACATGAAAAATTTCACGTGTGATTCATTTGAATTACTGAGTTTTTTACTCCATCATTTAAGGCAATGGTGGTGTCGTTGCTTCATCCATGCAGAAATAGAGTACTTTAAAAATATGATTCAGTAAAAAGTTTTATAATTGCTCGGTTTTTGATGGTTGTTTTACGGCGGTACGTCTAAACACTGCTAAGGACTCCTTAGTGCACTAAGGACTATACAATGCCACTAAGGACTAGAAAGAGTACTGTTATACGTGTTATTTTTACATATTATGTTAAAGATTGATATTTAATGCATAAATTTCAAATTTTATAGAAAATTATCATAAATAAAAAAGATATTCAACATTTTCTAGGCACCTGCCCATTTTTCTTTGATATACCGAAAATCAATGAACCGATTGACACGTGCCAAATAATATAACAACTGATTAAACAATCATATATTCTTTAATCTAAGCAATAAACCATTGTATCGAAATGATTAATACTTGATTATTTTAATAAAATGTGTTGTTCTTATTTAAAAGTTAAAATTATTAAAAGGACAAATAATTTTGCTTTTGTTTCATTTATTTCCCGACATAGTTATTTGCCATAGGTTTTAATGTTGATGTGCGCCTAACTAATAAGTAAGAGTGTGGTCAGCTTGGTAAAATGTTTATGTGAGAGACATGAAGACAAAATGAATATATATATTTATAACTTTTTTGTTTTTATTTTAATTCCGACAAAGATGCGTTACAAATGGCTTCACTAAAACATGAGTAAATTCCGAAAAAAAAAACCCACCCTATAAATCATGATTTTTATTTGTCCACTTTCTATTATGAATGTTCCACAGTGTTTAGTACATTATTTACGAATAATTTCCTGCATTTGTCAATTTAAAGTAAAAGATATAATGTTGACAGAAAAAGAGAGTGCTTTGTAAAAATTACTCACTGTTGAAGGCCGTATGGGTAACTTAAAGTTATTAATTTCTGTGTCAGTTTGTCTCTTGTGAATAGTTGTCTCATCACCAACCCGGTTTTTGGACAATGAATAGAAGTTAAAAGCTACTACAAACTTTAAATTTGGAAGTACCCATGCAGCAGCAGTAAGAAAAACATGCTACAATGCCGGACCCAAGTCCGAATAAAGGGGTAGGGAAGTATAATTTTTCATTTAACTGGCACAATCGTATGTTTTATTTTTGGCGCAAATCATACCATCTAATTTTAAAACATGTGGCGCAAACGTAACATTTGAGAAAAAAGTTGTGGCGCAAAAGGACGCATTTTTGGCGCAAACGGATATCTCCCACCAATCCTACCACATCATTTTTTATATTGGTTGCAATTTTTTTTTATCGTATTGAAGTCGTATTTGTCCAGAAATATATTGCTCAAACGTGTTCTTCATATGATAATAAATTTTGAAAATGAACCATTATAGCATACGCACAAAAAAATAATTTCTGTTCAAATCCGTCTGTTTACTTGTAGCTGGCATTAAATAAGTTTGGTTACATGTAGTAATTTTTTTTATCAGATGGTTTATTTTTGTCCTGAAATACATTGCTCAAACGTCTTCATATGTAAATTAAAAAAACAGATAAAATTTTGAAAAAGTACCATAGCAAACGCACAAGGGTGGTTGCATGTAGTAAAAAGTTTATTTAAGAAATAATTCATGGGGGCTTGAATATATCGTTATTTTACCACGGGTTGGCCCTTTATGACAAATATTTTACCCTGAGCGATAGCGAGGGGTAAAATATCGGCATAAAGGGACAACCCGTGGTAAAATCTAGATATATTCAAGCCCCCATGAATTATTTCGATTCTAATAGGACAAATACGGCAATTTTTTTGGATTGAAGCGCTCTAGGTGGAGGCCATTATTTGCCGTTCCCACAAATTAACGCACGTTTAGATTGGCGTAAAAGAACGGAGGAAACAGAATAAGTGACATGCTCAAACTATTTACAACACTTATTTAGATAGATTAGGATGAATTTTAATGATAACTTATTTATATGTCTTATATGTATATAAAAAATGGGCTTATACCACATGTTATCATCGTTTGTTTACGTTTCATTGTTGTGATGATTTTCGATATCAAAAGCGTGTATTTTCCCGTAAAATGCTTAAATTATAACGTCATCATTCTATGACGTCGGGTACATCATTCATAAAAAACCATATGACGTGGGAGTACGATCGGAACAGCCAATGCAATATATTCATATTTTACCACGGGTGTGTACTCAAAGCGTTTGAAGGACGTCATGTTAGAATATCTTATTGATTACGTGTTGTCCAGTAATACATTGTATAACGTCTCCATATAAGAAAATAAATTTTGAAAAGTGCACCACAAGAAACAAAATAATGTGTTTCGGCTCCATATTCGCCCGTATTCTGTCATTTATTAATATGAACATCAAACTAAAAAACCTTCATTAGATATAATATATTGTTCTGGAGACAAATTTACTAGTTTCAAGAAATAATTACAAAATACACTTGAGAAAAAAATACTTCTTCATTCTGAAAAAAACACATTAATAGTATTTCAACAACAATTCATTTTTAAAAAGTATCCAACTTTACCAATCTTGTCCATTAAACACAACAAATAGCATGATTCCCGTGTAATCAGTAATGTAATTTGACACGTGTCAAACGGTTCATTGATTTTCGGCACATCAAAGAAATACGGGCACGTGTCTGAATAATGTTGAATATCTTATTCATCTAAGATTATTTTTCTACAAAAATTGAAATTTATACATTAAATATCATTCTCTACCATAATATGAAAAGAAATTACATGTAACAGCACCCCATCTAGTCCTTAGTGGCATTTAATAAGTCCTTAGTGCACTAAGGACTCCTTAGCAGTGTTTAGACGCACCCGTTTTACGGTCAGTGGCAAATAGTGCATGCATGTTCGAGACGATACAATACAAGCTCAGCAAGTCGGACAAACATTGCAAATTGTATGCAAAATTTCACAAAGTTCAACCGTGTCATTTGTGGAAAATTATTTACGAAACAAATCATGAGATCATACATGCATTCTTTAAGTAAACCAAACTGCAAATGCGAAATGTAAAAGGTCCAGTTTGAAATTCCACATGTAGGAGTCTGCGTGCCTTTTATATTTTATCAAAACGTCTAATCCAGCAACCTGTCATGAACAAAAAATAAAGGAAATCAAGACGATATGCGCACCTTTAATATGAGTACACTTTAGTAACACCAGGTACATAATTTAAACCTGAAGCAAAAAGACAGTACTCATTCTTTTTAATAATAAGCCGTATAAACCCTATATGTATACACCAAGTGCGCGATTGACGTTAGAACGGACACGGGTGAAACAGTATGAAGATACGTGCTCTTTTAGGATATTGGTGACAAAACATATTTTTGAATATGCAGTTCATATAATGGAATGGTAGTTTTGAGATATAAAATGAAGTACCAATGTAAGCAAGCTAACATTTCCGTCATTTTGTATTTGGTAGAAAGTTGATTAATTGTCAATTTTACCGCACCTCCTTATTTCATTATGGTTGAAATTTTCTCCAGAAGAACAAAAGTATTAGGACTTAAACAAATATGTACTAGGAGACTGAAATGTTACTGTGCTAATTATACTTTCCTTTTTAGGGAACCGTCGTTTAGTAAACTGACTACATGCAAATTAGAATTAAAAAGCTACTCGTCCAATTAGCATTAGTCACAATTTGCTTGGTGTTTTTGGTTTTGATGTCCAACAGTAGCTATCTTATAAATTGCATATCCCATATCTCTATTCATCATTCTAACAACAGACTGGTGTACAAATAACATGTTACATATATATATATTTTATTTTATTAGTACTTCTACTTTTTATAAATAAAGTCTCATGTAACCCCATTTCCATAATTAGCAAGCGGTAACGTATATATTTCTTTTTGTCTAAACGTTCGTAAAATTTGTCGATTTCTTTGAAAAAATTAGAGGCAATGATTTAAATTTTAACAACTAAAGTTTCAAGTGACGGTTGTAAATTGTAGGATTGATTGTTGGTTGCTTAACGTCCAGTGGCAAATATTTCCTGCATGTTCAGGACGAGAACAAGTTAACACTAACTTGAATACAATACTAGGTAGGTTTTGTAATAGAGCCGATCCGGGAAGATGTTTGAGAAAAATTTGAACTGACACTAGAAAATGAGGGTATATTATGAGCAATATGCCCCTCATGGCCTAAAAAGGCAAC
Source organism: Mytilus trossulus (assembly GCF_036588685.1). NCBI lineage: Eukaryota > Metazoa > Mollusca > Bivalvia > Mytilida > Mytilidae > Mytilus > Mytilus trossulus. The sequence continues at coordinate 53,774,382 of NC_086383.1, forward strand.
TATGTTAATGCTCTCTCAGTCGTTTTGTCTCCGAATTTGTACATGTTCATCATTTGCAACTCAAATCGCACACAAAAAAAACTTCACTACCAGCGAGTTCCCATGCAAGCGGAAATTAACACAAATAGAAAATCTAAATGATTTCAAGATCTAGCTATTTCAGTCTCTTTCTGCTATTTGAATACTAATACGTCAGTGCTTGTAAATTTCCAGAATTTTTTTGTAACGGAACCATTCTTACTTAGTGACTAAATCCAGTCCCAACTATTAGCTTGCGTTTATAGACGCAAGTGGATACTTGGGACTGGCTTTAATCAGACTCTAACGGGACCTGATTTTTTTTTTTTTTTTTTTCCGAATAAAGTTGCTTTGTATTTTCAGCCTACGGTAACCTTCTCAGGCCTGATTCCGATGTAACTGTATGTCCTGTGTATAGACTTGGTCTAGCTAGCACTTTATTTTTAAAATGTTTCCGAAACTATAACGGATTTATGAGACTGTTTACATTTGGAACACATAGAATGTTATTCAGCAAAATAACCAAGTTAAACCACTTTTTTACATTGAATTTCCATACTAACAAACTATTTTCTGTTTGAGTTTCAAAGTCTGCTTGTATTGTACTTTTTCGCCTTATTCTATCCGTATTCTCATCCAAATAAATTTCCTTTTTCCATTTTGCCCGAGCGGTGATTTTGACGACCATTTTAACACGAATTAATAGTTGTACGGATTCCCGTTTTTTTATGCATCATCCTAAGTTTCGATAGATACATATAAGATTTCTATTTAAAAAAAAATAATTCATGGGGATACGGCATGCATCATGAAAAGTATTTATTGCAAAATAAACTAAGAATGAAATAAAGTGATAAAACTCAGTCTGTTTTGCATAAGAACATATAGATAAATCGTGCAGATGCTTAAATATTAAAAAAAAGCAGAATATAAATTAAAAGTATATAGTAATTCATTTTTAAAGGTTAAAAATTAGCAGAAGAATTGCTGAAACACGACAAAGCAACCTATGTCAAAAAGTTAACCGTTACGTATTGCATAAAAACTTTCGACACTCTGCATCTAGAAAAAGTTACCATAAACATGTCAATTCAAATATGACGTCCTTATTACGCTTTGTTAACAAAGCCGTGTTCTAATGAGCACAAAAAATATGTTTGACACATGCGCACGTACTTTTTTATTAACATTATTTCCATCGATATCCTTTAAAATATTTACATTCAAGCAGCTAACATAAACTTTTATTATATATTTTTATCAAACAACATATATTTACCTTGCTCGTAGTTTTTAAACTTTTCAAATATGAAATGCAATAAACAGACTCCTCTCGGAGGAAACGGGAACAGCAAAACAGGCTTACGGTATTTTCGTACGCTTACGCTCAGTGTAAAATATAGACAAATATAATGCCTACCCATGTTAAAATGAGCATAGAGCATGACATGAAGGAATAATTTCTTAAATAGTTTCCAAAAATATTTTTGTTTGTTATTTAATCGCTTTGTGATTGCAGAACCTGCTGCATTGGCTTGTATGTGTGAACGTTATTCGATAACGTCAGGAACGATAACTCGTGGCGTAATGTCAACTAACTGTCAAGACAGACGCTTTTATAGAAAATAAAGGAATATGGAGTAAACGTATACGGAACCAGTAATCGCACACAAAGTCAATGCTTAACAAAAATACAAATAATTAATGGTCAGCGTTTTTATTCCTGTTCATCTTTATATTCCCTAAAGGGTCTTCAACAATGAAAGATTCACTTGTTAAGGGATGACATCAAAAGATCGATGTAGGATAAAAAAAACTTAAATCAAATAGTTTTGGGGGGGATCAACTTTGCTGCAAGTTTTGTTAATCTAAAATCGATTTTACATATATCCCTATTGGTCAATCAATTTTTACCAAATTAAGTTAAGAGGGGGGGGGTGTGGAGGTCAGTAAAAAACCTATGTGAATTCAGTTTTGTATCCTTCATTGAACTTTCGATGTCGTCCCTTACCAGAACAACAAAAAAACACTAGCTAAGAGTACTTAAGTTACTGACAGCTATAGTTCAAACTCTTACGTTTGAAGTCTTTCTGTCCATCATCCCGCAATCGTTATTTTTGAAGATCATATAAGTGAATGAATAATTCGATTTTCTGCCTCAGGACCTGCGCATATATGAAATACTTAACACTGAACATTGAACCTGGTTGTAATTTGCAATTTTTATTTGTAATTTTTCCTCACTAGGTAGGTGAAATTATGTATAACATCAAATGTATTGTAAATTGCGAAAATGCATTACGAGCATATTCTATAATTTTAAGTTTGAATTATAAAGAGTTTATTTTTTTTCAAATATTGAATACGCAACAAAATCTCTGTAATTTTATCCATGTATTATTTATGTTTATGTTAAAGGCGTTTGATTGGATATTAGTTAAAGGTAGGCGTGGTTTTCGGTAACTTTCCTCCAATCAACTGGCCTATTCGACAAACATGTGTGCGCTGATGCGTGCAAACTGGCTATTGTAACGGCACATGTCTTACATCAGAATCTATCGTGCGTGACCAATGTTTATTGTAAAATTTCTTGTCATGTGAGCAAATTATCAGACATACAAGTTCTAAAGGTTACAACTTGAATTTGCTTTTTGAAAGATTATTTTCGGCAGTGCCCCTGATATACGATGTAAAGTGTTTAAGAAAAACAAGACTTTAAATGAAGGATGCATATTACCAGAGAATATAATCTGGGACTATGCCAGATATTATACATGTATTTTATGGCTCGGATATTAACAATAAAATGTTCTGAAAAAATTAAGTGTCCGATAATTTGAATTATCTGATAAAGTTATCTCGATCACTGTCGACAAAATATTATTGCATGGATGGTAAACTGATTTTTATTTCTAGACATGGTTTGTGACTGTTATAATAGACAACTATATGCATTCTGGTTTACGTTTACAAAGAACACACTATACATTTTTCTGAAATATCAATCCTTTTTGGACAGACTTGCTTTTTCCTTGTATTTGTAAAAAATATAAGACGTTTCATTTTATTTGAATACTTCAAAAGTTGCTTCAAAATACTTTAGGCCTAGGGTCAATGACTTCCCCCCCCCCCCCCCCCCCCAAAAAAAAGTAGTAAAATAATTGTATATTTGATTTGAATAATTGTTTTAAAACGTAATAGAAATAAAGGTCAGCCAAACCCAAATTCAGCAATAAGGAGTGTCATTCACCGGTTTTAATTTCTTTTACCGGTTTTGAACTTCTTGTTTTGTTCAATAAATAATAGTAATCTTCTTATCTTGTTCAATAAAAGATAGTCAAATTTACTTTCCATACACATGTTTGACTTCCTAAATAACACTAGGAAATAAAATTTGTCACAATTTCGCTTTTGTCGTCTGCTCAAGTTAGTTTAATTTGGTATTGTAATATGCACATGAGATACTTGTCACTGAACGTTTAACAAACAGTAGCTATCCACCAATCCATCAGTGATTTTGAAACACAATTTTGTTAATTTGAGCGTGTCAACACCTAGTCTAGTAGTGATTTCGGTTTGTATGACCATACAACATATTTATATATTAGTATTACAGTAAGTTATTGTTTCATTTTACATGTTTACCATTGATAACATCAAATAAAATGTGTTGCAGGTTGAACTAAACCATAAAGGAAGGATCTAAAATTTAAACTATGTATGTTTAAACTATTATGAATGCGGAGTGGGGGTATTGCACGATAGCCTCAGTAGTAGTATGATACTTTGATATCAAATGGACTACAGTAAAAAAGTTGCATTTACTACCAATCCATGCACAATAGTAAGATGTATGTTCCTGAGCGTATTATGGACAAAGAAAAGGGTTGTGGTGTACTTTAAAATTTTGAACTAAGTATGGTAGAATGGTTGCCATACGCCTTCATATTACAGAAACCACCAGCGTACACTACAGCATAATTACGATTTCAGTTGTTATAGTTCACACACAAATTAATTGGGCTAGTTTAATCTCCTGCATGGTTTATTCCATTGGCAATCATATTCAAGAAAATTCATATTCTGTATGAAGCTTGATTGAGCCGTAGATTCACACAGATACCGATCATAGTTATCTTTCCTTCATTTACATAAATGAATGTCGGGAATTCGGAATATGGCAGTTATACATGTATCCTCAGTTTATATTTATTTTGAAGCATTATCGAACTAATACGACTTAAATTTCTCTTTAAAATTTTCTTTGCACTAAATATCTAGTAAATGACTTTACATGGGAATAACTTGGGGTGTATTCATGTATACTGGTATGTAATGATAATAAAATGAAACCAACAGCACTATTTGACGAAGACGAAATTAAGGATTGAAATTTAACGTCCAGTGACATATATTACAATGATGTCGAAACAGAACTTGAAATTGACAATAGGTATTCCGTCGCTTTTCCAAAGAATTCACGCTTAGTTGCGATTTCACGTGCTATTTTGAAGAGACATGTTTTGTCGAAATGCACATCTGGTGCAAGAAAATTGGTACCGTTAATTTTATTACAACTTCGGGTTCGCATTATAGTTATATTTGTACAAAATAACTAACAATAAAAAAATTGTGATGATTTCTTTAAATGTTCTTGAACGTTCTAGTTTTAATATAAATCTGTGATTTTTCTTTATTCGTACTTTCGACGAAGCAAAGCAAGTTCGATCTAGACCTGGACAATTTGATGCATTTAGCAATATTCAATCGTTGTACAAATTTATTGTAGAACATGTAGAAAATCCGTCTTTTTCGGATAAAAAAAATCTACTTTGTTAACTCGGATCGAAAACTTACAATATAGTTTATCCTATTGAAACATGAACGCGGACTACATTGAGAACATCTTGGATTGAAAGATTGCAAATCTACTGACCAATGAAATGCTTTAGATTTAGAACGCAGACCTCAACGAGAACACCTAGATGGATAACACACTGTAATCTTTAGACCGTCGAACAGATAGCGATAATTCCAGACTTCTTCTTCTTCTTCTTTTTCTTTTAGTTCAAATAAGGTCACAATATAGAAGAATACAAAGTCATACTGCCAAGGAATTGTATATTAGGAATTGTTTATCTACAATCCCTTGATGCTGCTGTACATGCCTGATTGACAAAGATTTAATAAAATTGAATTATTTATAAAAATGTGTATCACAATTTAAGTGTTTCTATATTAAGATTGTAATTAAAAATATGCATTTTATGTACTTGTTTTGGTTTGGATTTGTTTATTCAAAGCTCGCGAGAACAGCTGATCTCTTAAGGCCGTAACAGTGGTGGTAGATATTCACAGATTTTTTTTACATAAAAACACACTATTACATATTCATGTGACAATAATAATGTGTCTGTTTTTTAAACCAATTTAGAATTGGTGTATATATGTCTCCGCTGATAATAATTCTATGTTAGATAAACATAATTATTTGGAATTAAAAGTTGTATAGATACAATAAGTACATTTTCAAAATCATTTATTTATTTAGGCTTGATGAAGATCTACATGATTTAACGAATAAATGTAAGAAGATGTGGTGTACTTGCCAATGAATTAGATCACCGTACAGCCTTCAACAACGAGCAAAAACCTAACCGCATAAACGTTTATATCATTTCCCAAAATTACAAATATGAATTCAAACAATTCAAACAAGAAAACTATCGGCCTGATTGATGTACAACACTTATAGAAAAATATATACAAAAACGACAACCACTGGTCACTGGGGATTCAAACCATATGTCCCAATCGAAAAATAATTTCGTCAAACAAACGGGAGTTCTTATCTACAGAACAAAACCTGGATCCGCCATTGTACAGTCTCCTGGCTAGTATACCTGTAGGATAGTCAAAGATAATGGCGTTAAACAAATATTTTCTTTATTTATGCTTTTATTCCATTCAGATCTTCAATTTATCGATTGATTAATAAAAAAACGAAGCAAATATTTTAGTTAATCTACCAGTACTTAAATGTCAGTACGATCTTTCTGATAAGATTGTAAGACTATGTATTGCTATTTGGCTGTGAAATTTGGAGATTTAGTTTTATTGATGCATTAGAAAGTTAAACTTGAAAAAAATCAACCCTAGCTTTATGGTTTATGGAGAGCTAGGCGCTTATCCTATGTCAGTATATGTGGAACACCGTATGGTATATTGTTTGGTCTAACATTGTAAACAGTTCTGATAGTAAACTATATAGATATATTTATAAACTCAACGTAGATGGTGGATTTACTTAGCTATAGAAAGTGGAAGATTTTATGGTATAGCAAGAAATAATAGAATATGTACTTTTTGTAAAAATGATATAGAGGATGAGTTTCATTTCATCCTCAAATGTCCACGTTTTCAAGGTTTTAGAACAATTTATATGAAGCCATTGTATTGGAAAAAACCGTCGATGTACAAATTTATTAAACTGATGAGTACTAATAATGTAAAAGAATTGTGTAATTTAGGTAAATTTACATTTAGATCTTTTGAGCTTAGATCCGAAATGTGAAAATAATGTTTGTTTATTCTACAACACCTTCTGCTGTCACATAGTGTTTATGTATGTATTATATGTATTATTGCTGTTGATATAATTGTATACCTATAGTTTATATAGACTTTGGTAATAAAGATATATACTTTCGATTGGTTGATTTGTATCAAAAATATCTTGAAAAAATATGGATTTTAAAATATTTGGTTAAATCAGAGTAACTATAGTTTTAATCCAAACTATTAAACAGATTGTTTTATCATTTTCGGCAGACTTGGAAATCAGAAATGGAATATTCTCCAAAAGTATTATGTTTAAAACTGTTTAAAGAAAACTTGGAATTTGAAGAATATTTAGACGTATTACGTTATAAAGATAAGATAACGTTATGAAGGTTTAGAACTGAAAATCATCGGTTACCTATAGAAACCGGTAGATGGCGTAGAATTATGAGACAGGAAAGGTACTATGTACTTTGTAACTCTCAAGAGATTGGTTGATATATTTCACTATATTTTAAACTGCACAACTCTTACAGAAAGTAGAAGACCTTTTCTTATACCTAACTATGTAAGCAGAGTAAATGTTTCGAAATTGGGTACTTTATTTATTTAAAAAAATGTTGTGTTTTGAAAATTTTGTGTAAATTAATTTGAATCATATATAAATAAAAGTATGTTCTCAAGTCTGATCACCAATCGCTCATTCTTGTTGCTCGTTTCAAGTTGTGCAAATTGTCATACGCAAAATCTGTATGTTAATATTATATGTAAAAATATCTTTCTTTTTACCGTTAATTTGGTTTTATAAGAAATAAAGAATCTAAATTAAATAATACAATTAATTTTATTTAGTTTTTTGGATTAAATTACCTTAAATTAAAGGATGTGAAAAGGTATATAATTGTAACTTTTTCAAAGTTCAAGTTGATCAATTATTGATTTAAGTGAATAAATCAAATTTATTTTCTCGAGGAATAAATCAAATCAGGAACATATATATTGTAAGGTATACTGTTCCCAAATTGAATAGTATACAAATCATAGTAATAATTATTCATCAGCGAAAATGATAGTATTTGTATTGTGTTTGAAGAATCGTAAAAGTGTTTATTTTCTAAATTCTATTTATTCACTCGGACATCGTAGAGTTTAAAATTATTTTTTTTACCATATCGGACTTCATATTGTGTATTGAATTGAATCACGAACGCGGACCTCGATGAGAACACCTGGATTGAAAGTGTTCAAATGTTCCGACCAATGAAATTCATTTTACTATGTAACGCGAACCTCAACGAAAGCACCTAGATAAAATATTGTGTATTTAATTGAAAAATGAACGCGGACCTCGATGAGAACACCAGGATTGAAAGTTTGCAAAAGTTCCGACCAATGACATTCATTTTGATATGTAACGCGAACTTCAACGAAAGCACCTAGATGAAATATTTTATTTGTACGACAATTAGTTTTTTTTAGACATTACCCCTTATATATAGTTAATAAAAAATATATCAAAGCAACAGTGCATGATTGTTTCTTTTCCATTCTTGTTTATTTTAATAATGTTGATGTTGATTTTAATTTTGTAGGTAGACTTATATTATATGCCCTGAACGTAAATATACGTGGTTTTTTTTAAATGCATTAGACGTAAGAGAATGTCGACTTAGAACAAGTCAAGGTCGTAAAACTTAAATCAACCAACCCATCGTTATCGCAGACTAAAATTGATCTCAAATAAACAGAATATAAGTTCATTTATAGCAAGACTTGTTGTAAGTCACGGTGCATGACAGCACAATAATCCCTTTACAGATCGGAACCACAATTCACAATTTTCGTAGTGTGTACTTTTCCACAATTAAGTTATAACGCCCGTTTCGCGTCAGTGACCGATATTACAATTTGACACAGTTTTAAAAGTTTATTGAGCTGTTCGTTCATTTACAATGTTGTGTGCAAGACTCAACAAATGTCAACATTATGTTCATTAATTTTATTATTTAACACATCATTGTTTTTATTACAAGCTATTTCATATATCAATATGCAGCTAGGGAATATTTGTTGTTGACCGAAACTATAAGATACATCGATTTAAACTATGTGAAAAATAAAAAAAAATTGTAAGTTACTTTAATTTCCGTGTCTATATTCAATTAACGAGTACACTATAGTAAGACAGAAAATGTGAAAAGGAAATATACAGGAATACCTAAAGTTTCGTAAGACCTTGCAATGGACCATACGTTACTTACATGTCACAAGTTTCCATAGCACTCAGCGAGTTTTGAAACGAATATGTGAGATAAAGATCTACTGCATTTGGGCAAATCAAAAATATGTTAAACATCTAACTATTTTATTTTTAACAGATTCATAAGTTTTGATTTTTTTAAACCGTGCATCAATATTTTATAATTTTTTTATTTACATTCCTTATATGTTACGTGTATTGATCATTCATTTGTTTAAATTGTGAAGTATATTACTTTAATAAGAATACACGCATTTATATATATAATTTTAAGTCGATAAAGTTTGAAACAAATAAACGAAAGATACATCGATGTTGTTTTGCTTGAGTGATTTACCTGTTAAAAGCTCGGGTCGCAACACGGTTTAAAACGAATAGATACCAGTTTGAAATAGTTTAACGGGGGCGTGGCCTATTTGTTTGACGTAACTTACCACCAACTTGATTTAAATTGAACGACTGCAAGCGAAGCTATTTGACTGGCATTAAAATGATTTGATATACATTGAAATAAATTAAAAATGATTTTTAATTTTTGTCAATCTTTATCAAATGACGATTAATTTCATTTAAACAGCGTTAACACGTTTTTGTCCGATCAAGTTAAATTCGGGTTACTAGTGCTGGCAATGGGGGAAGGGTGCCATCCGCTATTGCTTGCAATGGCAAATCTAGTTATTATTATTATTCTTCCACCTTTTTTTGTCCGTCGGGTTTTTTGTAGTAAAATGGAACCAATGTTGATGGAACTCTACTATAATGAGGACCCCCATCTGAACTTGTGCACCTTGCTATGGAATGGTTAAAAATGGCCACCGTTTCCATGGAAACGGAACAAATGTGAAAAATTCCACTTTTTGGTTTTGGTGAATTATTTGGAGATGCTTTAACTTAGAATCATTATATTTTGGTACAATGTAGGTGCCCACTATATACTGGTTTTAGATGATTTTTGGCATTCATTGGAACGACTATGTTGCCATGGATACCACACCAAAAATTTCAAAATTATCAAAATGCTCCAAATTTAATGAAACTTCACAGTAACGATGAGCAACATTGGAAGATGTGCAATTTGGCGTTGGAATTTCCAAAATATCTTGTGTTACCATGGAAACAAGACAAAAATGGTCAAAACGCTTAAAAAAACCTTAAAAAGTGGCATTTACTTCCTTAAAATGGTAGGTCAAATCCATTGTAACTCTGCTGGTATGTTCCCTCCCATGTACCAATGTGGTATCTGCCATTAGAAATTTGGAATGGTCTGTGTTACCATAGAAACCAGCCAAAATGTTAAAAATTTCAAAAATTTCAAAAATGCTCAAAAAGTAATGAAACTTAATAGGATTGTTGACTGTCAAATCTGGATGAGACTTTTGGAGTTGGAATTTCCAAAATGGCCACCGTTGCCATGGAAACTGCAAAAATTTCAAAAAATTTCAAAATGCTCCAAACTTAATGAAACTTAATATTATTGTCAACTGACATGTATAGATGAGACTTTTGACTTTGGAATTTTCAAAATGGCTGCCGTTGCCATGGAAACTGCACAAAAGTTAAAAAAAATTATAATGCTCTGTATGTACTAAAAAATTACAGAAAGAAACTGCACAGAGATAATATTATGTACAACTGTGATTTAAATTTGAACACTTTGTCAAGGTGAGTATGAGTATTAGAGTGCTTACTATTAAATATAATAAATATTTCTGAGTTCAAAGGCCAATAACTCAAACAATAATATTGATGTTAATGATTTATTTGTGGACAAATATCCATATGAACATGATTAATTGTGCAAAATAACAACCAAAATAGAATGATTATAAAAAAAAATGTCAATAATAGCTTCATTGCCTAGTTGATACATAATCATAATTGAAGAGCTCAGACAACACTCGAAAACAAATATTAAAGAACAGTATTCCAATGTCCCTGGCCTGTAAATAAAATTTTCAGAGTTCAAAAGGCAATAACTGTTACAAAAACAATGGTCCAGGACTGAAATTAAAGATTCACAGAAGAAATACCAAAATACAATTGAGATATAAATCTAAATAAAATATGTTAATTTTCAGAGTTCAAAAGGCAATTACTGTTAAAAATAATGTTATATCACTGAAATTAAAGATTCACAGAAAAAATACCAAAAGGCAATTGATTCACAGAAGAAATACCAAAAGGCAATTACTGTTATAAAAATAATGGTATATCACTGAAATTAAAGATTCACAGAAGAAATACCAAAATACAATTGAGATATAAATTTAAATAAAATATGTTAATTTTCAGAGTTCAAAAGGCAATTACTGTTACAAAAATAATGGTCCATCACTAATACATTGTAAAGCATCAATCCTGATCAGAAATATTTTCATCAGATCTTCTTTCTTCCTCTGATTTTAGTTCCTGAGACACTGGACACTCTGTTTTAGTTTTTGTAGTTTGTTCAACCATTTGTTCTGTTATATCTTCAAACGACAACTGGGATACTCTCTGTTTCAGCTTTGTATTTTCTGTTTGTAAATCTTTAATTTTAACTTTCAATTCGGTAAGGTGGTGCATCACTGAAGATGTTTCTGCTTTTGCAGACACCATCTCTTCAATAATTTCTTTTATTTCTTTATAAAACATTTGCTGCAGCTCAACAGTTTCTGCAGATATCTCATTGAATTGTTTGTTTTTTATCCACGTATCAATTGCAATGCAACTTTTTGTTCCATTGTGTTTTAAATGTTCTAACTGATGAATTATTCTCATTAATTGGCAGTTGATTGTTCATCTGGAAAAGAATAACTATTTAATTAAGGTCACTGTAAAAAATATTTTGGTTTCAAAATCATACCTAAAAGTAGACACAGTGAGTAGGTAGGTTTGCAGGCATAAACATGCATATTTAAAGATGTGTGTTTGCTTTTAAGGGTATATATAGAAATGAACATTTTAAATGGCATTCAAGGTTTTCAATAAACATCAGACATGGTATGCAGTCATGGAACTTAAGTAGTTTTTTCTAAGAAATTGTTATTCCTCTTTTTTAACCCAATATTTAGCAAAGTTGTATGCAGGGTAATTGGCTTGCAAAGACATGGTAGGCAGTAATACTCATTACGCATGTTTTCTGTATTCATGGACGGATTTTGCCTCAACGACTTGATAAATACTTTCATTGGCCATCAAATTAAACATTAATGCTATTTTAAGATTTATAAATTAAGCTACATGTACATGAAGTATAAAGTTATAATTATCTGGTTTTGTATTTTTTAAAACTATGCAACAAAAGAATAGTATGGATGATGTGACACTCGTATTAATCTGACACATTAACTCAAAAATAAACATACCCTGTAAAGTGTGTGTTGACATGGTTGAGGTCATTGCAACAATCCCTGTTGTGTACTTTCTGAAAATAAATATCTAAGTTTTAAATCGAATCCATACTCAGCCTTACTGAAGTAAGCATTTCAGTTGTACACCCTCTTTGAAAATAAAAACTAGAGGCTCTAAAGAGTCTGTGTCGCTCACCTTGGTATATGTGAATTTTGGGGCCCTTTATAGGACACAGAGGCATGATGATTAATTTATTGTGGAAAGAAGAGAAGCGACACCCAAAATTAGGTCTTCTCGTTTAATAGTATAGATATTCAAGATAATAACCCAAAACAGCAAAATTTCCTTTAAATAATTACCAATTTAGGGGCAGCAACCTAACAACGAGTTGTCTGATTCATCTAAAAATTTCAGGGCAGATAGATCTTGATTAGATAAACAATTTTTTCTCTTGTCAGATTTGGTCTAAATGCTTTGGTTTTTGAGTTATAAGCCAAAAACTGCATTTTACCCCTATGTTCTATTTTTAGCAGTGGCGGCCATCTTGGTTGGTTGGCCGGGTCCAAAAACACAATTTTTAAACTAGATACATAGATATTGGCCAAGTTTGGTTTAATTTGGCCCAGTACTTTCAGAGGAGAAGATTTTTGTAAAAGTTAACACCAGACGACAGATGACGGACGACAGACGCCAAGTGATGAGAAAAGCTCACTTGGATGATTAATTTATTGTGGAAAGAAGAGAAGCGACACCCAAAATTAGGTCTTCTCGTTTAATAGTATAGATATTCAAGATAATAACCCAAAACAGCAAAATTTCCTTTAAATAATTACCAATTTAGGGGCAGCAACCTAACAACGAGTTGTCTGATTCATCTAAAAATTTCAGGGCAGATAGATCTTGATTAGATAAACAATTTTTTCTCTTGTCAGATTTGGTCTAAATGCTTTGGTTTTTGAGTTATAAGCCAAAAACTGCATTTTACCCCTATGTTCTATTTTTAGCAGTGGCGGCCATCTTGGTTGGTTGGCCGGGTCAAAAAACACAATTTTTAAACTAGATACATAGATATTGGCCAAGTTTGGTTTAATTTGGCCCAGTACTTTCAGAGGAGAAGATTTTTGTAAAAGTTAACACCAGACGACAGATGACGGACGACAGACGCCAAGTGATGAGAAAAGCTCACTTGGCCTTTTAGGCCAGGTGAGGTAAAAAATCAGTCAACAATTACTGCAGTTATTGCATACATTGTGCATTCCAGTAGAACCTTATAAAATTATGTAAAATTTATAACATTTAAAGACCACAATTTGTGTCTGGTATTAAATAACGAGTTTTGGGATGTTCTTTTTTTTCACTAATAAGTGTTGATATTTGTGTGGTAAACATGGTAAAAAGCAAATGGTCTGGATAAAACAAACATATGAAACTTTTTGGATTTTTCACTTTGGCTATATCAGATACATGTATATGTACAAGCGTTAACAATGGACATGATCTATATGTAGTAATTAATTTTCAAACGTACCAGGATTATAATTTAGTGTGCCAGACACACGTTTTGTCTACATAAGACTCATCAGAGACGCTCATGTAGTCTGTATGCAGTAAAATGGTCAATATTTGATGGATATTTTGTTTATATTTGTGTTAGTCATGTTAGTGTTATTTTGGATAAAAATATGTTTTATTTAGAGATAGAAAATTTAATGTTTGTGTTTTGTAAAAAAAATATTAACATGATTAATCTGTTAATTTTTTTTTTTACGAAATACAAACATTAAATTTCTTTCATTAAATATTTTTTTTTTTACCAAAATAATCGCTTCCTGCTCTGTTTGAGCTAGGTCTCCATCTCAAAGACCATACTTTGACCTACATGTATATTCATGGTATAATTGTTTACATTTCTAAATTTTGACTAGAATGGAAAGTTATCTCATTGGCACTCATTCCACATCTTTTTATATCAATTTAATATGATTCCGGTGCATAGGGTATTGACTTGGCTAAGACGGTATTGGATCCATTCGCCATATTTACATATTCACCAGTTCATTGTTAATTTGCTTTATAAGTTTCTCATTTCTAGACTTATATATAGATAAGACGGCTAGTTATCCAGTTTGAATGGTTTACACTTGTAATTTTTGGGGGCCTTTATCGCTTGCTGCTCTGTTTGAGCAAGGGCTCCTTCTTTTAAGGCCATACTTTGACCTACATGAATATTCATGATATTATTTACTTTTCTAAATTTTGACTTGGAGGGAAAGTTATCTCATTGGCACTCATAGGACATCTTCTTATATCAATTTGATAATATGAAAATGGTGCATAGGGTATTGACTTCGCTAAGGCGGTAGCAGGTCTGTTTGCCCTTATTACATATTCGCCCTGGGTCCGGTGCCCTAGGTTAACTCCCCAAGTTGAAAAAAAAAATATCAATATCAATATTAGCATGATTATGGCATACAAATTTTTATAAACTTAATCAAATGTAAAAAAAAAAATCAGGGCTGATGGACCCTGGGTGAAAATATATCTGGGCAATCAGTTCAATACTAGGGTGAACATGAATCAGAGGGAACAGACCTTTACACATAGTCGGTTAAAGAGCTCACCAGAGCTCATGTTTTCTCTGTTATTATGTATATACATGTATTTGCCAACTCTAAATAAAATTAACTTACTTACTTACTACACTTTATAATGTGCAAACCATGTTGAGTGCTTTGACTTGATCACTTTGATACATTCAACCCATGTTTGGTTTGACACGGCAAAATAAAAAAAGATATAATAGTCCTTTGACACCTTATAACTATATTTTTTTGGGACTACCTGTGACCAGGTGAACCTCCCCCTTTTTATTGGTACACCAAATCAGAAAGCTGTGTTTACACATGACTGGGGAAGATCAACTGCAATAGTATATGCCTTTTTCATTTTCACCCGAGTAACATGGTGGATGTTGTTTAATTGTTTAATTTAGCAATATGATACACTTACAATACTGTGAATGGAGGATCTTGTGCAGTTTCAGATTTCCCGGGAACATGCGCGGTCTTGGCTCCTTTCGTCCCAAACCCAATCCGTATCCTACACGTTCGCCTCTAAGTCCGTTCGTACCCTACACATTCGCATTCAATTTCATTCAAATACGTATAAATGAAAATGAAACATATCATAAATCAATACCATTTGGGTAATTATTATGCTGAAATGTTTTTTGAACAATTTAATGATAAATTATCTAATATTAATTATAATTTATGTATGATTACTGCTACTTGCTATTTATACACTGCACAATTTGGTATTATTGCCGTGTGTTTGAAAATCCCAATCGTTGTATTTACTAACTTATAGGTAAATACTGCATGTATTTCCTTTATAAGATTAAAACAAAATAGATTTAAAATAAAACCGAACGATAATTGTTTGCAACACCTTAATTATTGTTAATTCAGGTAAATTTCATCTCATCTTATATTGGAACAATGAAAAAAAAAAAAAAACACACACACAAAAAAAAAACCACATAGCAATTCATTTACCAAAAAATAGTGTCTTTATATTGTCTATTATCTATATTGGAATATCATTTTTTTTTTAATGAAAAATGACGTGTTCTGTCGGTTAAAAATGTCCTTTTGAAAGAGAAATTTCAGAGGACTTGCAGCTCATTAAAATCAGTCAAAGTTCATCATTTATTCCTTGAGGGGAGGACGGAAACTTCCATACAGAATTGATAACTCTCAGATCTGTTCACACTTAGGGTCTATTTGTTGTTGCGATGTACAAGTACCCTGCCACGTACACTCCGTGTAGTATTTGTATCTATCTGATGAGTTAAGCCTTTTCCAATTAATTTGTATAGTACCTTCTTATGTTGTACTGTTACACCACTTGCACCATGCAGGTTAGGGTAGGGTTAATTGGGATTCCGTTAATTGTTTAATCCCGCCATGTGATGTATGTATGTGCCCGTCCAAAGTCAGGAGCCTGCAATTTATTCAGAGGTTGTTGTTTGTTTATTTGTTTTTCGTTTAATTTGTATATAAATCAGATGGTTAGTTATCGACGGCTTGAATTGTTTTACATTTTCATTTCGGGGACTTTTAGCTGATTATGTGTTCGGGACTATAAATATCATTGAAGGCTGATTTATAGTTGTTAATTTCTTTGTCCTTGTATGATTCTATTTTGGAGAGTTGTCTCAATGTTAATCATACCACATCTGTTGATGAAAGAATGTATGAAAAGGCAGTATATTTTTTCGTAAATGGACATCAATCAAACGATGAATAAAACAATTCGGTCGCTTCTGTCTGTGAAACACACATCAACATTACAGTATCTACTTCGCCTTATGAACAGTCTAAATAAATTAAGCAGACACATTAGGTTACAATGAACAGTTTGATTTAAAATAACCACCTAGCTTCTTCCCTTTTTTTTCAATTAGCAATTAATCCCTCCTCTCAGTCACGTCGAACCTTTTTTGAATGTACAGATCGATGTCTAAAAACGTAGACATCCAAGTGTGGTCACAATCGGGACTTTGAAAGTTAGTAATTCCTTCTTTTCATTTGTGCTTTCAATTTCCTCTCAATCTTGACATGCCTGTAGTAATTTCAACAGGAAGTAAACCAAAAATAAATCCACAAATCAAAAAGATCAGGTTACTTCTAATTGGGTTATCGGGAATGCCAAATTTGAAATTCCTGCCCTTTGTATGTGTTATCAATGTCTTGTCATCCTGATCATGCATGTACCAATTGCCACTTGACTTTAAGAAACCAACAAATCTACAAGTTAAATCAATCTGGTCCCTTCCGACTTCATTCAACTTACAGTAAAGCCTCTGTCTAATTACGGGTACGGAATGTATAAGTACACACTCACGTGCAATAAGAAAAGTTTTCTTTGATGGCATTGACACGTTCCTTACTTTTCATACAATAATTTAAACAGTTCATTGAGTGAGGGCGTCTTTTTGGCTATACAGCCGATGTCTCAATGTGCAGCCACGTACTATAGAAATGCATACATGGAGAGTTGTCTCAATGTCAATCATATCACATCTGTTTATAAAAGAATGTATGAAAAGGCGATATATTTTTCGCAACTGGACATCAATCAAACGATGAATAAAACAATTCGTTCGCTTCTGTTTGTGAAACACACATAAAAAAAAATAGAGTATCTTTTTCGCCGTATGAATAGTCTAAATAAATTAAGCAGACACATAAGTTACAATGAATAGTTTGATTTTAAAATAACCACCTTCTTCCCTTTTTTTCAATTAGCAATTAATCCCTCCTCTCAGTCACGTCGAACCTTTTTAGAATGTGCAGATCGATGTCTAAAAACATAGACATCCAAGTGTGGTCACAATCGGGACTTTGAAAGTTAGTAATTCCTACTTCTTGTTTGTGCTTTCAATTTCCTCCCAGTCTTGACATGCCTGTAGTAATTTCAACAGCAAGTAAACCAAAAATATATCCACAAATCAAAAAGACCAGGTTACTTCTAATTGGGTTATCGGGAATGCCAAATTTGAAATTCCTGCCCTTTGTATGTGTTATCAATGTCTTGTCATCCTGATCATGCATGTACCAATTGCCACTTGACTTTAAGAAACCAATAAATATACAAGTTAAATCAATCTGGTCCCTTCCGACTTTATTCAACGTACAGTAAAGCCTCTGTCTATTTACGGGTACGGGATGTATAAGTACACACTCACGTGCAATAAGAAACGTTTCCTTTGATGTCATTGACACGTTCCTTACTTTTCATACAATAATTTAAACAGATCATTCAGTGAGAGCGTCTTTTTGGCTATACGGCGGATGTCTCAATGTGCAGCCACGTACTTTAGAAATGCATACCCCTTGTATTTAAACGTGTTATTATTTTTTCTCCTACTGAACATGCATATAGCAATTGTCACTGGACGTTTAGCCAACAATAAGACCACTAATTAAAACAATCTGGTCTCATCCGTGTTCATCTAAGTGGCAGTAAAGTCTTACATTGCTTTAAGGTACGGGAAGCTTAAGTACGCAACCACGTGCATTTAGAACGGGGATTTCTGATTTTAGGATAGACTCGTTTCTACCTTTTCCGATAAGCAGTGTATCCCTTGTATCAATGAGGATAGGCGTTTGTTTGGCTTTATTTTTGTGATAATATGCTGCCACGTGCATTCACAATTACGACTTTGAAATTAAGTAATTCCTACCTCTTGACGTTTGTGTTATCATCAATATGCTCTAGACTTAAATATGTATCTTGTACTTTAAGTAATTACCGCAACAGATGTTTACAGCAAACAACGAATTCACAAACATCAATCACCTTCTCACTTTCAATTTCATCCAACTGAATATTAAACCAGTCTCTTTAACGATACTAGATGTCTTAGTATGCAGCCACGCTTTGACATCATTGGGGCATTATAATTTAGGCATTCTATCCCCTTGAATGTACTATAAATTTGTTTTCGTTTACCACGTGCATGTTGTTATTGTCACAGGACGTTTAAAAAGCAAACCATAAATTGACAAATCAAAACAATATGATCACTTCTCCTTTTTTAATCCAATTGATAGTATTAGGGCCTCTCGTCTGTTTGAGTGTAATGGATGTATAATTACCTCGCCACGTTCGGTTACAAGGTGATGTTTAAGATAAAGTAGTTTCAGTTTTAGTTTTCACCTGTCATAGACAAAAGTCCTTTTATTGGACTCTATGTACCAACCCATGGCCACTGAACTTAATGTTAAACAATGTAATAAATCAAATCTTGAAATCCATACAAATTATGCAATAATCATTGTTACAAAGTTACAAAAAACATTTCACTTATATGTCGACGCACAATCGAAATACACATTATTGATTTCATCTATATATTTGAATGTCATATAAGAATTCATTTCGCATGTTGTCAAAGAAGTTACAAAGACCTCTGTAACACTTTGTGTAGTATTAACTTGTAACACTTTTGTCAAATGTATTGAAACTGATATTTATAGCTTTATTTCAACTTGAACAGAAATGATGCTACCCATTTAATATATTTGTTTTGAAGATCTTGTTATAAAGATCACAAAGGACAACTTATTTCATCACTTCCATATTGAAAGCTAAATAGTGCTATGGATTTGAAGCAAATTATCGAAGAAGTAAAGGAAAGCATAGCTATAAATTCTTATAATGAACATGAGTTTATACTTCCTGATAACTATCTAGTTGTTGAACATAACCAAACAGCTTCTTTCAATGCTAGCAGTATTAATTTAAAAAAATCGATACAAGATTTGAAGACAGAAATATTGTTACATTCTCACCCAGAACAAGATTTCCAACTACCATTTGAGTATCAACTGGTTCAGGATATCTCATCAAAGAAATTTCAATGTCATGATAAAGAAACCCAACATGTACGTTTGAGGTATTCAAGTTTGCATACACCTGAAAGTAATATTTTGAATAAAGCTGTATTAGCACTCAAAGATGAAGTACGTTATCAGAGTACACTCATACAAGACTTTAATCTACCATTCATTGATTTAATGGACCAAAGGAAGCAAGAAAAAGAAGATAACGAAAAGGGTCTTGATGCTGGCAAAATAATATCAATATATGAAAATAAATCTAAGATGCCACATAAGAAGAAAACAAAAACATCTGCCAGAAAGAAAAGAAAAAAAGATAAAGAACGTAAGAGAAAGCAACGAAATGTGGAAAAGATTACTAAGCAACAGTCTGAAACAAAATGGCAGAAGATGTACACCAAAACGCCGTCTTACAGACAAAGTAAAAAAAGATATAGCGCGGAGAAATACCATTTAAATATACCTTATAAACAAGGAAAGAAGAATAAGAGTAAAGAAAAGTATAGACTGAATAAGCTATTTCAAAAAGAAGTGAAGAACAGAAGTATTACCAAATATCATCTGAATATACCATTTCAAGAAGTAGTGAAACAAAAGAGCAAAACTAAGTACAGATTGAATATAAAATTTAGAGAGGCAGTAAAAAAAGCAAGTGTACACAAGTATGCATTCGACAGTGGCTTTCAGGAAAAATTGAAGAGGTTGAATTTGTTAAGGTATAGACAAAATGTGCTGGTCAAAGAAAAATACAAAGAAAGACTACGTAGGCAGTACAAACATGACCTGCTTATTAGACAAAAGAAAATATTGATGATAAAACAAAGACGTTTAAACAAAAACTACAATATGAATAATATTGCAACTTTCTTTAGACAGCAAGTTAGAGACGGGCCAACATATGTATGCTCAGTTTGTCACAAATTTAAGTTCAAGAAACAGGTTGTCGTATGCGACAAACAAAAGTACTCCAAAAAAGGCACAAAAAGCATAGCAATGGCAAATCACTGCATTACTGAACAATTCCTTTCTAGCTGTTCGGATCAATGCAAAAAGACCTGTGAAACTCTACATCACAAGCAATGGATATGTTTTACCTGCCACTTCCACGTTCTGAAAGGTCAATTACCAGCAGATGCTTATGTTAATGGTCTTCAATTGCCACATATTCCACATCAACTAAATTCCTTGAATAAATTGGAAAAACAACTTATCTCTATCAGGATACCATTTATGAAAATTATACAGCTTCCAAAAGGAAATCAGCGAGGTTTTGTTGGGCCATGTGTTTCTGTTCCTACAGATGTTGAGAAAACAACAAATGTGCTGCCAAGGTGTGAAACTGAAACAGAACTAATTAGATGTAAACTCAAAAGAAAACTGGAATACAAAGGGTATGATCAGTATGAATATGTGAGTCGAAAGAAAATTTGCAACGGTTTGAAATATTTACAGGAAATAAATCCATATTATCATGATAAGTTGTTGAATAAAAAATGGATAGACCAAACTCCTTCAGATTTTGAGGACTTAGTGGTCGAAGAGACAGAACATACTGATTTCGTACCACAGGAAGAAGATAAAATTGATAATCGCAATGATGAAGAACAGTCTGTAAAGGACAGAGGCTTACCTTCGGACACGTGCCTACAACCTGTGGATATGGGACAGGAAATTCTCGACCAGCATTTTGATCATATCTTCTGTGTTGCTCCAGGAGAAGGGAATACGCCTGTACGCATGTTGCAAGAAGAAGGAAATGAAGCAATGTCATTTCCTGTTCAATTTCCTGAAGGATCATTTGGATCATTTGATGCTAAGAGATCTATGCATCTTACACGTTCAAAATATTTCCATGCTAGACTTTTCAGTGCTGACTCCCGATTTTCAAGTGACACATCATACATTTTTTATGCTCAGTACTTGTCTGAACTTGAGCAGGTAATTTCGAAAGTGTCAATAGCATTGCGCAAAAGTAGTGGAAAAGATCAGACAGGAAACACCATAACAGCAAGTATGCTAACAGACAAGAACCAACTGAAAAGAATTTTGACCACTGACCAGGGATATAAATTCATGACACCGATCAGAGGAACACCTCCATACTGGCAAGCAACACTCCGTGATTTAATGGCTAGTATACGCCAACTAGGCATTCCTACTTGGTTTGCAACATTCTCTGCAGCTGACTTGAGATGGAAAGAAACACTTCAAGTTCTCCTGGAGCAACAAAAAAGCACACAATCTTTGGAAGATCTTGATTGGACTGGCAAATCCAAAGTATTACAAAACAATCCAGTAATGAGCGCTGTCATGTTTGATTATAGGTTTAACACCTTCCTTAAAGAAATCATAATCAAAAGAAATATCATTGGTAATGTCAAAGACCATTTTCATCGGATTGAGTTTCAACAACGCGGATCTCCACATGCACATTGTCTATTTTGGATTAAAGACGCACCATTACTCGACACCCATGACGACAAGACAGTGTGTGATTTTGTAGACAGATACGTAACTTGCGACCTACCTGGTGTTACTGTTGACCCTGAATTACATGAAATAGTTACCAGTGTGCAGCAGCACAGCAAAAATCACTCGAAATCATGTGCAAAGAAAGGGACAAAATGCAGATTTAATTTTCCACGACCGCCATCAGAAAATACGTTCATATCTCGTACTCCAAGTAAAACAGGACCAACAGTACAAAGATCATCAAAACAGACACATTCATTTGCAAAAGACGTATTAATAAAACTATGGAATACTATCAACACTGTAAACTTAGAACATGTTACAACAGAAAACCTTTTTACTGCAGCTGGAATAACTCAAGAAGAATTTGAATCAGCATCAAACATTGTAACAAAAAGAACCAACATCACTTTGAAACGTAAACCCACTGATATCTGGATTAATCAGTACAACCCAAGTCTACTCCGTTGTTGGAATGCAAATATGGATCTGCAATACATAACTGATGCCTATTCATGTGTTATGTATATCATCTCTTATATTTCAAAAGCAGAAAGAGAAATGGGTGTAGTTTTAGAAAATGCCAGAAAAGAAGCAGCAGAAGGTAATTGTGATGCCCAGGATGCCATGAAGCAAATAGGAGGTGCCTACTTCCGGCAGCGGGAAGTCAGCGCACAAGAAGCTACATATAGGGCATGTGGTCTTCACCTAAAGGAATCATCAAGAAAGGTCCAGTTTCTTCCTGTTGGTAATAATCCAGTAAAAATGAGCTTACCACTTAATATCATTCAAATGAAGGCCAATCAGTTAGATGATAGCATATGGATGCATTCTCTGTATGATAGATACAAGGCTCGCCCACTCAGTTCAGACTTTGATATTATCTGTTATGCATCATTTTCATCTGAGTATCGTGTTCTGTCACCTTCACAAATCCCAAAAAAACCTTCAGAATATGTTTTTAAACTGCAGAGCGATCTTGGATACATTCGTAAACATTCTCGGACAGAGGCAGCCGTTATAGCATATCCAAGATTTTCTAAAAACAAGAATCCAGAGCTATATTTCAAATCTAGTCTACAGCTTTTTTTGCCTCATAGAATGGATGGCCAACTGAAGCCACTTAAATTTAAAACCTATGAGGAAATGTATTTCAATGCAGCAGTTGCCCTTGACTTATCAAAAGAACCACAAAAAGTAAAAGAAATTGTAGAGTCAAACAGACAGGTATTTGAGCACAATGTAGACGAGTTAGATGACGCACAGGAGTTGTTAGAAAAACAAGGGCCCCTCGAGGATGCATGGGCATTGATCGCTCCAGAGTCAGAAGTTGAACGTATAGAAACACAGAGTGAGAAAGAACACCTTGGTCTTGAAGATAGCTTAGAAATACCTGATTTAGACACTACAAACAAAAAACACAGAGGAGGGATAGAGTTTGAAATTAGGCAAAGCTTATTCACTTCTCAAGAATTAAAACACCTGTTGCGACAACTGAATACAGAACAGAAAATGGTTTTTTATCAGATAAGACAGTGGTGCCTAGATAAAGTAAATGGCAAAAATCCAGATCCTTTTAAGATATTTATTAATGGGGGTGCGGGTACAGGGAAGAGTCACCTGATTAAGTGCTTGTGTTATGAGGCAAGCAAAATTTTGTCTCCACATGCACCAAATCCAGACGATATTGTCGTCCTTGTCACAGCACCTACAGCAACTGCTGCTTTCAATATCGGTGGAACAACTCTTCATCAAGCCTTTGCACTTTCTAAATCACTACCATTTCCGTACATTTACATGCGTGATGAGGAAATAAATAAGCTTCGCGGTAAACTTCAGAACCTTCATATTTTAATTATAGATGAAATATCCATGGTTGGTCAACGTGTCCTTCTCTATGTCAGTGAGCGACTACGCCAAATCAAGCAAAGTGGAAATGCTCTTTTTGGAAACATATGTGTTATTGCTGTCGGAGATTTTTACCAGCTTCCACCCGTGAAACAAAAGTGTCTATACGATTTAAGACCGGAAAACTTTTTCCCACTATGGAGTTCCAATTTTTCATTGGTTGAGTTGAATCAAATAATGCGACAAAAGGAGGGTTCCGAGTTTGCTCACTTATTAAACAGATTACGCGTGAAAAAGAAAACTGAGCATTTGCTACCTGGTGATTATTGTTTATTAAAAGCCTGTTTGACACATTCTGTTCCCGAAGAAAGTCTTCACATCTTTGCCACTAACAAAGAAATAGATTTTCATAACAGTAAGATGATAGCCAAAGTTTGCCAAGAAACAGAAATAGTACTGGCACAAGATTATGATCGAAATCCAACGACAGGCGAACTTATTCTCAAGACGTCACCATATGATACTTCACATGATTTCTTACCTCCACAGTTAATAATTGGACCGAAAGCTAGAGTTATGCTAATACGGAATATTGACATCACAATAGGCTTGGTCAATGGTGTAATTGGAACGGTGATTAGCATTTTACCTGGCCGCAAGGAGTCTTCTTTGCCATGTGCAGTAAAAGTACTTTTTGACAACAAAAGCATCGGGAGAAAACCTGTCTCATCATCACAGCCAAGAGAACATATACCAATTGACATAACGCCAATTGAGGAAAACTTGAAGAAAAATGCTGTCAGACATCAATTTCCGTTGCAGTTAGCATGGGCCTGTACTACTCACAAAGTACAGGGACTCACCACCGATAAAGCTGTTGTCTCAATGAAGAACATATTTGCTGCTGGTATGGCTTATGTTGCGCTCAGTCGTGTAAGATCATTGGACGGTTTGGTAATTCAAGATCTTAATGCAGACAAAATTTACTGCACTGAACAGATTTCAACTGCACTGCAAAGGATGCCAAAGTTTTTAGTCCAAAGACAAGATGAGTTGAACCTAAAGCAAAATCAATTACGTATATTGCTTCATAATATTCAAGGATTGGTCCCACATATTGAAGACCTGCAGTCAAATTGTGATATTCAAAATGTGAAATTTATCTGTTTAACAGAGACCTGGATGGAAAAAAAATCTGCTTTGCCGATTTTGGAACAT
This sequence comes from Mytilus trossulus, assembly GCF_036588685.1. Taxonomy (NCBI): domain Eukaryota; kingdom Metazoa; phylum Mollusca; class Bivalvia; order Mytilida; family Mytilidae; genus Mytilus; species Mytilus trossulus. The sequence goes on from NC_086383.1 coordinate 53,799,501, forward strand.
TTTCATTTGATACATAAACCAAGATCGGAATCATATACATCAACAAAAGGTATCTTTAATGACCTCAGTAACAAAAAACATGGTGGTGTTGGTATGTATGTCAGAAATCAGCAGCAGTATACTCAACTATCATTACAATCTTGTAATATTGAATGTATTGGTGTGAATATTGATATCATCAAAACCAACATAGTTGTAATCTATAGACCAGCATCATACACTACATCTATATTTTTGGAACAGTTACAACATGTTCTTGATTCTTTACCACCTGAAGACGGATCAACAATAGTAATGGGTGATTTTAATGAGGACATTCTAAAATCAAAATCACCAATACAGTTGTTTATGGAACAAAATGAGTTCAAACAAATATTAAACAAAGCAACAACTGATGGAGATACTCTCATTGATCATGTATATGTTCGTGGAAAACTGTCAATTTCATATGACATGCTACAAACCTATTATAGTTATCACAACATGGTGCAGTTGAACATTCCTGTCAATTGAGATAACTAAATCGTGGTTGAAAATGTTTATCGTCTTTTTGAAAACATTTTCCATTGTTTTAACGGCTGCATGGTCAAGTGAATCATTTGATTCCACTTAAACATACTTGAAACAAATGTTATAAATTGTCCATAGCGTTAACTGTTGATCGAACATGTGAATGATTTGAGTTCACTAAATAGTGCTTAAAATGTAAATAGTATTTTTTCAAACCATTGCCCATTGTTTAAACTGTTGCTTGAAAATGATATTTGTTTTCAGTTCACTCAATCGTGTTTTAAATGTAAATAGATTTTTTGTTTTGAAACCATTGCCCATTGCATTAACTGCTGGTTGAAAATGTGACTGATTTGAGTTCACTAAATCGTGTTTCAAATGTAAATAGTCTTTTTGAAACCATTGCCATTGTTTATACGCCTGCTTGAAAATGTGAATGATTTGAGTTCACTCGACCGTGTTTTATATGTAAATAGACATTTTGAAACCATTGCCCATTGTTTAACCTCCTGCTTTAAAATGTTTTTTTTCAGTTCACTCAAACATGTTTTAAATGTAAATAGTCTTTGTTGGAAACATTCCCCATTGCTTCAACTGCTGGTTAAAATTGTAAATTATTTGTATCCAATAAATTGTGTTTGAAATGTACATAGTCTTTTTGAAACCATTGCCCATGGTTTAACTGCTGATTGAAAATGTGAATCCTTTAAGTTCACTAAATTACGTTTTGAAATGTAAATAGTCTTTTTTAAACCATTCACCATTGTTTTAACACCTACTTGAAAATGTGAATGATTTCAGTTCATTAAATTGTATTGAAATGTAAGTAGTGATTTTGAAACCGTTGCCCATTTTTTAAACACCTGGTTGATAATTTGTTTTTTGTCAACTCTTTCAATCGTCTTTTTGAAACCATTGTCCATTGTGTAAACTGCCAGTTGAAAATGTGAATGATTTAAGTTCACTAAATCGAGCTTGAAATGTAAATAGTCCATTTGAAAACAGTGCCCATTGTTTAACTTCTACTTCAAAATGTGAAGGATTGAAGTTCATTACATCGTGTTCGATATGAGAATATTCTTTTTGAAACCATTGCACATTGTTTCAACATCTGCTTGCAAATGTGAATGATTTCAGTTACCTACTAGTATTGGAAATATAAATAGTCTTTTTGAAACCATTGTCCATACTTTTAACTGCTGCTTGAAAATGTAAATGATTTGCGTTCCCTACTAGTGTTTGAAATGTAAATAGTCTTTTTGAAACCATTGTCCATACTTTTAACTGCTGCTTGAAAATGTGAATGATTTGCGTTCCCTACTAGTGTTTGAAATGTAAATAGTCTTTTTGAAACCATTGTCCATAGTTTTAACTGCTGCTTGGAAATGTTAATGATTTGAATACCCTACTAGTATTTGAAATGTAAATAGTCTTTTTGAAACCATTGTCCATAGTTTTAATTGCTGCTTGAAAATGTTAATGACTTGAGTTCCCTACTAGTGTTTGAAATGTAAATAGTCTTTTTGAAACTACTGCCCATTGTTTTAACACTAACTTGAAAATGTGAATAATTTGAGTTCACAAAATTGTGTTGAAATGTAAATAGTCATTTTGAAACCATTGTCCAGAGTTTTAACTAAACCTTGAACATGTAAATGATTTCAGTTCCCTACAAGTGTTTGAAATGTGAATAGTCTTTTTCAAACCAATGCATATTTTTTTTAAATTTCATAAAACTGTGATTGATTTGAGTTCACAAAATAGTGTTTTAAATGTAAATAGTCGTTTTGGGATCCAGTGCCCATTGTTTAACTGTTGCTTGAAAATGTGAATGATTATATTTCACTTCTTCGTTTTTGAAATGTAAATAGTTTTGTTTAACCATTGTCCATTTTTACGGCAGCTTCAAAATATGAAAGTTTCCAGTACCAGTATCGTAATTTCAAATGTATAAATTCGTTGTGTAACCATTCAAAATGTACATGTAATGAATTCACTTATAATGTTTAAAATGTAAAATAGTCTTTTTGAATCTATGACTCTTGGTTTTACCGAATGCTTGAAAATGTAAATGTAATGAATTCACTAATAGTTTTTAAAATGTAAATAGTCTTTTTAAAACCATTGCTCATTGTTTAACTCATACTTTAAAATGTCAATGTCTTTGAAATATGAATAGTATTTTATGAATCCATTGCCAATTGTTTTAACTGTTGCTTGAAATTTTTATGTTTTTTTTCAGTTAATAAAATCGTGTTTGAAATGTGAATAGTCTTTTGAACCACTGCCAATTTAACACCTGTTTGAACATGTGAATTGTTTGAGTTCACAAAATTGTGTTTGCAAAGTCGATAGTCTTTTTAAACCATTGTCTATAGTACTAACTGCTTCTTAAAAAATGTGAATGATTTGAGTTCCCTTCTGGTTTCTGAAATGTAAATAGCCTTTTTGAAACCACTGCCCATTGTTTTAACACCTGCTTGAATATGTGAATGATTTGAGTTCACAAAATTGTGTTTGAAAAGTTAAATCTTTTTTTAAACCAATGTCCGTTCGTTCAACTGTTGCTTGAAAATGTGAAAGATTATATTTCACTTTATCTTATTTGAAATGTAAATAGTTTTGTTGAACCATTCCCCGATATTTTTAGGCTCCACTAAAATATGAAAGTTTCCTGTGCCATTATCGTCTTTCAAATGTGAATAGTCGTTTTGTAATCATTGCCCTTTGTTAAAACTACTGCTTCAAAATGTAAATGTAATGAATTTAAAATGTGAATATTTTTTTAAACCATTGCTCTTTGTTTAAACGACTGTTTAAAACTGTAAATGTAATGAATTCACTTATAGTGTTTAAAATGTAAAAAGTCTTTTCGAACCATTGCTAATTGTTTACTGCTACTTGAAAATGTGAATGAATTGAGTTCACAAAATAGTCTTTGAAATGTAAATAACCTTTTTGAAACCATGAACCATTGTTTTAACTGCTGCTAGAACATGTGAATAATTTGAATTCACAAAATCATGTTTCAAATGTAAATAGTTTTTTTAAACCATTGTCCATTCTTTTTTTAACTGCTGCTCAGAAATGTGATTTATTTGAGTTCACTTATACTCTTTTTGAAACCAGTGTCTTTTAATTTTACTGCTACTTCAAAATGTGAATAACTTTAGTTCACTAAATCTTGATTGATGTGTATTAAAATGAATACTCTTTTTTGAAACCATTCTCCATTGTTTTATTCTCAGTTCTCAATATCTTTGAAATGTAAATAGTCTTTTTGTTATCATTGTCCATTGTTTTAAAGGCTGCTTTCAATGTGAATAAAATGTAATATTTTGTCTTTCTTATTTGTCTTTGAAATGTAAATAGTCCTTTTGTTACAATTGCCCATTGTTTTAACTACTGCTAAATATGTGATTAACTTCAGTTCACTTAATCTTTTTTTCAATTTTTCAAATTTTTCAATTTCCAAACATGCCTTTAATGTTATGAAAATTTAAATACTGTTTACCCATGCAAAAATATGCATCCCCTGTTTAAAAATTTCAAAATGGCTGCCGCTTAGTGGCAATGGGGGAAGGGTGACATCCGCTATTGCTTGCAATGGCAATTCTAGTTATTATTATGTCACCCGATCGACAATGTCGGGTGACATATTGCTTTTCTTATGTTTCTTTGTTATGTCACCCGATCGACAATGTCGGGTGACATATTGCTTTTCTTATGTTTCTTTGTTATGGCACCCTCAACGGAGTTGGGGTGACGTATTGTTATTCTACGTTTCTTTTTTTATGGCACCCTAAACGGAGTTTGGGTGGCATATTGTTATTCTACGTTTCTTTTTTTTCTTATTATTATTATTTATCTTCTTGCAACAAATTTTGTCCAGGTGATTTCTCGAAATCCAATGGACCAATGTTGATGGAACTCTACTATAGTAAGGACCCCCACGTGCAGAGTTGCAGCAAGCTTGGAATGGTTCAAGATGGCTACCGTTTCCATGGAAACAGAACAAATGTGAAAAAATCCAGTTTTTTGTTTTGGTGAACTGTTTGGATATGCTTGAACTCAGAATCATTATATTTTAATACAATGTAGGTGCCCACTATATACAGGTGTTGGATGATTTTGGCACTCATTGGAACTACTATGTTGCCATGGGAACAACACCAAAAATTTCAAAATTCTCAAAATGCTCAAAACTTCAGGAAACTTCACAGTAATGATGAGCAACATTGGAAGATGTGGAATTTGGCGTTGGAATTTCCAAAATCGCTGTTGTTACCATGGAAACAATGCAAAAAGGTCAAAACTTTGAATTTTCACAGAACATTCTAGAACATCAATGTTTAATTAATTCTAGAGACATTAAATTTTATATGATTGTGGAGGGAAATAATTGCAGCGGGGGTTTGACTTTGGAATATTCAAAATGGCCGCCGTTTCCATGGAAACAGCAAAAATACGAAAAACTTCAAAATGCTTCAAATTTATTGAAACTTATAACAAATGTTGCTCAGCTAATGTAGACTTGACTTTTGAGTTTGGAATTTACCAAATGGCCGCCGTTACCATGGCTACCGCTCACCTGGCAATAGGGAAAGGGTGCCATCCGCTATTGCTTGCAATCGCAAATCTAGTTTCTTATTATTTTTCTTGCAACAAATTTTGTCCGCGCGAGTTCTTGGAATCCAATGGACCAATATTGATGGAACTCTACTATAATGAAGACCCCCATGTGAAGTTGTGCACCTTGCTATGGAATGGTAAAAAATGGCCACCGTTTCCATGGAAACTGAACAAATGTGAAAAAATCCAGTTTTTTGTTTTGGTGAACTATTTGGATACTATTTAACTCAGAATCATTATATTTTCATACAATGTAGGTGCCCACTATATACAGGTGTTGGATGGTTTTTGCACTCATTGGAACTACTATGTTGCCATGGAAACTACTTCAAAAAAATCGAAAATCTCAAAATGTTCCAAAATTAATGAAACTTCACAGTAACGATGAGCAACATTGGAAGATGTGGAATTTGGCGTTGGAATTTCCAAAATCGCTGTTGTTACCATGGAAACAATGCAAAAATGTCAAAACTTTGAATTTTCACAGAACATTCTAGAACATCAATGTTTAATTTATTCTAGAGACATTAAATGGTATATGATTATGGAGGGAATAAATTGCAGCGGGGGTTTGACTTTGGAATATTCAAAATGGCCGCCGTTACCATGGAAACAGCAAAAATACAAAAAAAATCAAAATGCTTCAAATTTATTGAAACTTATAACAAATGTTGCTCAGCTAATGTAGACTTGACTTTTGAGTTTGGAATTTCCAAAATGGCCGCCGTTACCATGGCTACCGCTCACCTGGCAATAGGGGAAGGGTGCCATCCGCTATTGCTTGCAATCGCAAATCTAGTTATGTCACCCTGACGGAGGTCGGGTGACATATTGTTATTATGGCACCCTCAACGGAGTTGGGGTGACGTATTGTTATTCTACGTTTCTTTTTGTTTTTATTTTTCTTCCACACATTTTTGTCCAGTCTGGAACTCTCATATGAATGGCCACAAGAAGATGGAACTATACCATATTGTTAACCACCAAATGAAGATTTGCTTTTTGGGGGTGGCACTTTCAAGATGGCTGCCGTTACCATGGAAACGGAACAAATGTGAAAAAATCCAGTTTTTTGTTTTGGTGAACTTTTTGGATACTATTTAACTCAGAATCATTATATTTTAATACAATGTAGGTGCCCACTATATACAGGTGTTGGATGATTTTGGCACTCATTGGAACTACTATGTTGCCATGGAAACTACTCCAAAAAATTCAAAAATCTCAAAATGTTCCAAACTTAATGAAACTTCACAGTAACGATGAGCAACATTGGAAGATGTGGAATTTGGCGTTGGAATTTCCAAAATCGCTGTTGTTACCATGGAAACAATGCAAAAAGGTCAAAACTTTGAATTTTCACAGAACATTCTAGAACATCAATGTTTAATTTATTCTAGAGACATTAAATGGTATATGATTGTGGAGGGAAAAAATTGAAGCGGGGGTTTGACTTTGGAATATTCAAAATGGCCGCCGTTACCATGGAAACAGCATCAATACAAAAAACTTCAAAATGCTTCAAATTTATTGAAACTTATAACAAATGTTGCTCAGCTAATGTAGACTTGACTTTTCAGTTTGGAATTTCCAAAATGGCCGCCGTTACCATGGCTACCGCTCACCTGGCAATAGGGGAAGGGTGCCATCCGCTATTGCTTGCAATGGCAAATCTAGTTTTTCTTATTTTTCTTGCAACAAATTTTGTCCGCGCGATTTCTCGAAATCCAATGGACCAAAGTTGATGGACCTTTACTATAGTAAGGACCCCCATGTGCAGTGTTGCAGGAAGCATGGAATGGTTCAAGATGGCTACCGTTACCATGGAAACAGAACAAATGTGAAAAATTCCAGTTTTAGGTTTTGGTGAACTGTTTGAATATGCTTTAACTCAGAATCATTATATTTTAATGTAATGTAGGTGCCCACTATATACAGGTGTTGGATGATTTTGGCACTCATTGGAACTACTATGTTGCCATGGAAACTACTCCAAAAATTTTCAAAAATCTCAAAATGTTCCAAACTTAACGAAACTTCTCAGTAACGATGAGCAACATTGGAAGATGTGGAATTTGGCGTTGGAATTTCCAAAATCGCTCTTGTTACCATGGAAACAATGCAAAAAGGTCAAAACTTTGAATTTTCACAGAACATTCTAGAACATCAATGTTTAATTTATTCTAGAGACATTAAATGGTATATGATTGTATATGATTATGGAGGGAAAAAATTGCAGCAGGGGTTTGACTTTGGAATATTCAAAATGGCCGCTGTTACCATGGAAACAGCAAAAATACAAAAAACTTCAAAATGCTTCAAATTTATTGAAACTTATAACAAATATTGCTCAGCTAAAGTAGACTTGACTTTTGAGTTTGGAATTTCCAAAATGGCCGCCGTTACCATGGCTACCGCTCACCTGGCAATAGGGGAAGGGTGCCATCCGCTATTGCTTGCAATCGCAAATCTAGTTGTACGATTCTTTTTCTTTTCTTTATTATTCCACACTTTTTTGTCCAGACTATTTCTCGGAATTGTATGGACCAATGATGATAGAACTCTAACATAATGTTAACCCCCATGTGTAGATGTGCAATCGGGGGGTGGCACTTCCAAGATGGCTGCCGTTGTCATGGAAACAGAAAGAATGTGAAAAATCGGAAAATCTTCCAAAATGAATGAAACTTTGGGGAAATGTTACTTGGCATGTGAAGACATGCCATCCGTCTTTGGAATTTTCAAAATGGCCCCCGTTGCCATAGAAACAGTTCAAATATGAAAAATTTCAAAATGCTTTAATCTTTCTGAAAATTTGCAGATTGAAGTATTGTGAAGTATATATGTCAATTCAATATTATTAAATTTCGAAATGGCTGCCACTTAGTGGCAATTGGCGGACCAGGGTGACATCCGCTATTGCTTGCAATGGCAATTCTAGTTTTTATTATTATTATTATTCCACACTTTTTGTCCAGACTATTTCTCGGAATTGGATGAACGAATTATATTGAAACTATATAATATTGTTGACCTCCATGTGCAGATGTGCAATCGGGGGTTGGCATTTCCAAGATGGCCACCGTTGCCATGGAAACAGTAAAATTGTGTAAAAATGAGATTTTAGGTTTTAGTGATCAATTTAAGAATGCCTGAACTTTGGATCCTCAACTTTTAACACATTGTAGCTGTTCTCTATATACATGTTTTGGATGATTTTGGGAATCCTCAGATCTATAATGTTGCCATGGAAACTGATCAAAAATATCAAAATTTTGAAAATTCTTTAAATAATATTTATAATTATGCAGACCGGTTGCCTGGCAAATCTTGATGTGGATTTTCATTTTGGAATTTCCAAAATGGCAGCCGTTACCATGGAAACAAGGCAAAAATTTCAAAATACTCAAAACTTCATAAAACTTTACTAAAATGTTAAACAGTAAACATGAATGTACCTTTTGTCTTTGAATTTTCAAAATGGCTGTCGTTGCCATGGAAACAGCACAATTGTTTGAAATTGAAAAACGTACATAAAGCTATGAAAATTGACAGATAAATCTGTTTTAATGGATGTATATGCATTCACTGATGGAAAATTTCGAAATGGCTGCCGTTTAGTGGCAATTGGGGAACCAGGGTGACATCCGCTATTGCTTGCAATGGCAATTCTAGTTATTATGTCACCCGATCGACAATGTCGGGTGACATATTGCTTTTCCTCTGTTTCTTTTTCCCTATTATTATTATTATTTTTCTTCCACCTAATTTTGTCCTCCCGATTTCTCGGAGCTAAAGGAACCAATCTGAATGATGGTGCACTATAACAAGGAACCCTGATTTTCCTTTTGACTTTAAGACTTTGGAACTAAAAAATGGCTGCCGTTACCATGGAAACAGAACAATTGTGAAAAATTCCAGTTTTTGTTTTTGGTGAATTATTTTGAGATGCTTAAACTCAGAATCCTTATATTTTAATACAGTGGAGGTGCCAGCCATATACTGGTTTTAGATGATTTTGGCAATCATTGGAACTACTATGTTGCCATGGAAACTAAACCAAAAATTTCTAAAATATGAAAATGCTCCAATTATTTTGAAACTTTAGCATAATAATGAGCAAGTTTGATAGATAAGGAATTTGGCGTTGGAATTTCCAAAATGTCTGCCGTTACCATGGAAACAATGCAAAAAAGGTGAAAATGCTCCAAAAACGTCTTGGTTTGGTGAATAACTTTGATATGCTTGAACTTAAAATCATAAAATTTGTATACAAGGTAGTTGTCCACTATATACAGGTTTTGAAGGATTTTGACAATCATTGGAACTACTATGTTACCATGGATACAGGATCAAATATTTCAAAAATTTCAAAATGCTTCAAAATTGATGACACTTAATATGATTGTTGACTGGCAAGTCTGGATGAGACTTTTGAAGTTGGAATTTCCAAAATGGCCACCGTTGCCATGGAAACTGCAAAAATATCAAATATTTTCAAAATGCTCCAAACTTAAAGAAACTTAATATGATTGTAAACTGGCATGTACAGATGAAACTTTTGACTTTGGAATTTTCAAAATGGCTGCCGTTGCCATGGAAACAGCAAAAATATGAAATTTTCTTAAATGCTCTGAATGTACTGAAAATTTACAAAAAGATGTATTGCCATGCATATATGTGCATTCACTGTTTAACAATTTTGAAATGGCTGCCGCTTAGTGGCAATAGGGGGAAGGGTGACATCCGCTATTGCTTGCAATAGCAATTCTAGTTATTATTATTCTTCCACCTTTTTTTGTCCGTCAGGTTTTTTGGAGTTAAAGGGAACCAATGTTGATGGAACTCTACTATAATGAAGACCCCCATCTGAAGTTGTGCACCTTGCTATGGAATGGTAAAAAATGGCCGCCATTACCATGGAAACGGAACAAATGTGAAAAATTCTACTTTTTAGTTTTGGTGAATATCTTGGAGATGCTTAAACTCAGAATCATTATATTTTAATACAATGGAGGTGCCGGCCATATACTGGTTTTGGATGATTTTGGCAATCATTGGAACTACTATGTTGCCATGGAAACTGCACCAAAAATTTCAAAAATATGAAAATGCTCCAATTGTTTTGAAACTTTAACATAACGATGAGCAACTTTGATAGATAAGAAATTTGGCGTTGGAATTTCCAAAATGGCTGCCGTTACCATGGAAATAATGCAAAAAGGTCAAAATGCTCCAATAACGTCTGGGTTTGGTGAATAACTTTGTTATCCTTGAACTTAAAAACATAAAATTTGTATACAATGTAGTTATCCACTATATACAGGTTTTTTATGATTTTGACAATCATTGGAACTACTATGTTACCATGGATACAGGATCAAAAATTTCAAAAATTGTAAAAATGGTCCAAAATTGATGAAACTTAATATGATTGGTGACTGGCAAGTCTGGATGAGACTTTTGGAGTTGGAATTTCCAAAATGGCCACCGTTGCCATGGAAACTGCAGAAATGTCAAATATTTTCAAAATCCTCCAAACTTAATGAAACTTGATATTATGATTAACTGGCAGGTGAAGATGAGACTCTTGACTTTAAAATTTTCAAAATGGCTGCCGTTGCCATGGAAACAGAAGAAATGTGAAACTTTTGACATTGCTCAAAAAATGAACTGAACAGTTACAGAAAGATATATTGTAATGCATTGACCTGCATTCACTGTTAAATTGTTTTCAAATGGATGCCGCTTAGTGGCAATAGGGGAAGGGTGACATCCGCTATTGCTTGCAATGGCAATTCTAGTTATGGCACCCTCAACGGAGTTGGGGTGACGTATTGTTATTCTACGTTTCTTTTTGTTTTTATTTTTATTTTTCTTCCACACTTTTTTGTCCACTCTGGATCTCGGAATTGAATGAACCCAAGTTGATGGAACTATACCATAATGTTAACCACCATGTGAAGATTTGCTTTTTGGGGTTGGCACTTTCAAGATGTCCGCCGTTACCATGGAAACAGAACAAATGTGAAAAAATCCATTTTTTTGTTTTGGTGAACTGCTTGGATATGCTTTAACTTAGAATCATTATATTTTGATACAATGTAGGTGCCCACTATATACAGGTGTTGGATGATTTTTGCACTCATAGGAACTACTATGTTGCCATGGAAACTACTCCAAAAAATTCAAAAATCTCAAAATGTTCCAAACTTAATGAAACTTCACAGTAACGATGAGCAACATTGGAAGATGTGGAATTTGGCGTTGGAATTTCCAAAATCGCTGTTGTTACCATGGAAACAATGCAAAAAGGTCAAAACTTTGAATTTTCACAGAACATTCTAGAACATCAATGTTTAATTTATTCTAGAGACATTAAATGGTATATGAATGTGGAGGGAACAAATTGCAGCGGGGGTTTGACTTTGGAATATTCAAAATGGCCGCCGTTACCATGGAAACAGCAAAAATACAAAAAACTTCAAAATGCTTCAAATTTATTGAAATTTATAACAAATGTTGCTCAGCTAATGTAGACTTGACTTTTGAGTTTGGAATTTCCAAAATGGCCGCCGTTACCATGGCTATCGCTCACCTGGCAATAGGGGGAGGGTGCCATCCGCTATTGCTTGCAATCGCAAATCTAGTTATGGCACCCTCAACGGAGTTGGGGTGACGTATTGTTATTCTACGTTTCTTTTTTTTTTCTTATTATTTTTCTTCCACCGATTTTGTCCAGCTTATTTCTCGGAATACAATGGACCAATGTTGGTTAAACTCTACTATAATAAGGACCACCATAATAAGTTGTGCAGTGGACTTTTTGATGTGCATGATGTGCACCGTTACCATGGAAACTAAAAAAATGTAATAAAAAATCAAAATTCCAAATCTTTCATTGTAAGACCCTACTTGTTGAAACTTTATGGAAATGTTCCTTGGTAGGCCCTGATGTAACGACAATATTTAGAAATTCCAAAATGGCTGCCATTGTCATGGAAACAGGGCGAAAGTTTAACATTAGCCCTATGGGAAAATACATAAAAGCTGCATTTTCTTGAAGAATAAAGCATCAATCCCAATGAAACTTTATAGACATGTAACATGGCATGTACCAATGTGGCACCTGTCTTTGGAATTTTAGAAATGGTACCCGTTACCATGGAAATAGCAAAAATTTCAAAAATTTCAAAATGTTCCAAAATTTATGAAACTTTACAACATAGTTTATACACATCTGTATATGCGGTCTTTGACTTTGGATTTTTACAAAATGGCTGCTGCTCACCTGGAAATGGGGGAAGGGTGCCATCCGCTATTGCTTGCAATGGCAAATCTAGTTATTATTATTATTCTTCCACCTTTTTTTGTCCGTCAGGTTTTTTGGAGTTAAAGGGAACCAATGTTGATGGAACTCTACTATAATGAAGACCCCCATCTGAAGTTGTGCACCTTGCTATGGAATGGTAAAAAATGGCCGCCATTACCATGGAAACGGAACAAATGTGAAAAATTCTACTTTTTAGTTTTGGTGAATATCTTGGAGATGCTTAAACTCAGAATCATTATATTTTAATACAATGGAGGTGCCGGCCATATACTGGTTTTGGATGATTTTGGCAATCATTGGAACTACTATGTTGCCATGGAAACTGCACCAAAAATTTCAAAAATATGAAAATGCTCCAATTGTTTTGAAACTTTAACATAACGATGAGCAACTTTGATAGATAAGAAATTTGGCGTTGGAATTTCCAAAATGGCTGCCGTTACCATGGAAATAATGCAAAAAGGTCAAAATGCTCCAATAACGTCTGGGTTTGGTGAATAACTTTGTTATCCTTGAACTTAAAAACATAAAATTTGTATACAATGTAGTTATCCACTATATACAGGTTTTTTATGATTTTGACAATCATTGGAACTACTATGTTACCATGGATACAGGATCAAAAATTTCAAAAATTGTAAAAATGGTCCAAAATTGATGAAACTTAATATGATTGGTGACTGGCAAGTCTGGATGAGACTTTTGGAGTTGGAATTTCCAAAATGGCCACCGTTGCCATGGAAACTGCAGAAATGTCAAATATTTTCAAAATCCTCCAAACTTAATGAAACTTGATATTATGATTAACTGGCAGGTGAAGATGAGACTCTTGACTTTAAAATTTTCAAAATGGCTGCCGTTGCCATGGAAACAGAAGAAATGTGAAACTTTTGACATTGCTCAAAAAATGAACTGAACAGTTACAGAAAGATATATTGTAATGCATTGACCTGCATTCACTGTTAAATTGTTTTCAAATGGATGCCGCTTAGTGGCAATAGGGGAAGGGTGACATCCGCTATTGCTTGCAATGGCAATTCTAGTTATTTTTATTCTTCCACACATTTTGTCCATACTATTTCTCAGAACTGGTCATACCAATGTTGATGGAACTATACCATAATATGAACCGCCATGTTAAGTTGTGCAAGAGACAGTGGAATGGTAAAAAATGGCCGCCGTTACCATGGAAACAGAACAAATGTGAAAAAATCCAGTTTTTTGTTTTGGTGAACTATTTGGATACTATTTAACTCAGAATCATTATATTTTAATACAATGTAGGTGCCCACTATATACAGGTGTTGGATGATTTTGGCACTCATTGGAACTACTATGTTGCCATGGAAACTACTCCAAAAAATTCAAAAATCTCAAAATGTTCCAAACTTCATGAAACTTCACAGTAACGATGAGCAACATTGGAAGATGTGGAATTTGGCGTTGGAATTTCCAAAATCGCTGTTGTTACCATGGAAACAATGCAAAAAGGTCAAAACTTTGAATTTTCACAGAACATTCTAGAACATCAATGTTTAATTTATTCTAGACACATTAAATGGTATATGATTGTGGAGGGAAAAAATTGCAGCGGGGGTTTGACTTTGGAATATTCAAAATGGCCGCCGTTACCATGGAAACAGCAAAAATACGAAAAACTTCCAAATGCTTCAAATTTATTGAAATTTAAAACAAATGTTGCTCAGCTTATGTACACTTGATTTTTGAGTTTGGAATTTCCAAAATGGCCGCCGTAACCATGGCTACCGCTCACCTGGCAATAGGGGAAGGGTGCCATCCGCTATTGCTTGCAATGGCAATTCTAGTTTTTATGGCACCCTCAACGGAGTTGGGGTGACATATTGTTATTGTTCGTTTCTTTTTGTCTTATTATTATTATTATTATGTCACCCGATCGACAATGTCGGGTGACATATTGCTTTTCTTATGTTTCTTTGTTATGTCACCCTGACGGAGGTCGGGTGACATATTGTTATTGTACGATTCTTTTTTATTATTCTTATTCCACACTTTTTGTCCAGCTTAGTTCTCGGAACTGAATGGACCAATGTTGATGGAACTATAACATAATGTTGATCACCATGTCTAGTTGTGCACCTGACTTTGGAATTAAAAACATGGCTGCCATTGCCATGGAAACAGCAAAAATATGAAAAATTCAATGGAACATTCCAGAACATTAGTGTTAAATTAATTCTACAGCCCTTAAATGTTATATGATGGTATAATATTATCGGGAGCACAATATGAAGCAGCAGTATGACTTTGGAATTTTCAAATGTTGCCATGGAAACTGTTCAAAAATAGCAAAATTTTGAAAATTCTTCAAAAATGTATGAAACGTTATAGGAATGTTAACTTGTAATTCTTGATGCGGCATTCAACTTTGAAATTTCCAAAATGGCTGCCGTTACCATGGCTGCTGTTTATTGAAAATTGGTGGACCAGGGTGACATCCGCTATTGCTTGCAATGGCAATTCTAGTTATGTCACCCCTTTGAAAAAGGGGGGATATATTGTTATTCTACGAATTTTTTCTTCCACACTTTTTGTCCAGCCGATTTCTCGGAGATGCCTTGACATGTATTTATAAAATTGCACCATAATGACAATCCCCATGTGCAAAGTTGCAGGAAGCATGAAATGGTTCAAGATGGCCGCCGTTACCATGGAAACGGCAAAAATGTAAAAAACCGAAAAATGGTCCAAATTACATAAAACTTTCAGAACTAATAACTCATCGATAGAAGGCGTGACATCCATCTTGAGAACTTTCAAAATGGCTACCGTTGTCATGGAAACCGTCCAAACGTGAAAAAAACGAAAATAAATCCTTAATTAATTCATAGAAAATAAACCGCTACAGATACGACCAAAAAAAACCGTAAGTAGAAAACAGTAGTATAAACTGTACAATTCATTGCCGTTGGAATTTTTAAGATAGCTGCTGTTACCATGGAGATAACGCTTAAAGTGCACATGGGACCCATATGGTAAAAAACGTCAAAGTAACATTTTTGTACAGATTTTAACCTCATTCCCGTTAAAATTATATTGTATTGTCATCTGTCTTTGAAATTTTCAAAATGGCCGCCGTTGCCATGGAAACAGCTAAAAAAAAAAAAAAAAAAAAAAAAAAATCGAAAATTTGAGACAAAATTCTGTGATTAAGACTATGTGCAAAGCGCTTCTAGAATATGCTAGAAGAAAACTAATACATAATTCAAAGTGCTTCTATTCTATACGAAAATCGTGCTAAAGAGAGAAAATCGCCACTGAGAGAGAGAGAAACACGAAGAGTACACATAATTGACATTTCTGCACTTGCATTAAAGTACACATCCGTTAATTGAACACCTGCAAAAATAAACACATTAGCTGAAGTCAATCGATAAGCGTGTAATTAAATTGTACAAGATAAAATACATGTATCGTGTGATACGCGAGATATTGAAGAATAAAATGAACAGTTAGTATTCCGCTCCGTCAATATATACACATGTTGTCTGTCCAAGGTCCCCTCTAAAAAGAATAGTAATGTACTAACTCCACGATAATATACTTCAGTATCACGTGACACCACCTTTCTTCTTCGCGCGTGTGTCTAATTTAAGATTTTAAAGAGTTCCCCAACTATATATAGACATCACTCTTAGTCTACGAGAAGAGAAAAGGGGGGGGGGGGGGGGGTCAAAGGCATGTATACTATACGTGCCATGTGACTTTGGTACACTCGAACTGGTTGCTGATACTGTGACAAAGTCTAGAACGGGGTGACATCCTCCGCTATTGCTTGCAATGGCAAATCTAGTTATTATTATTATTCTTCCACCTTTTTTTTGTCCGTCAGGTTTTTTGGAGTTAAAGGGAACCAATGTTGATGGAACTCTACTATAATGAAGACCCCCATCTGAAGTTGTGCACCTTGCTATGGAATGGTAAAAAATGGCCGCCATTACCATGGAAACGGAACAAATGTGAAAAATTCTACTTTTTAGTTTTGGTGAATATCTTGGAGATGCTTAAACTCAGAATCATTATATTTTAATACAATGGAGGTGCCGGCCATATACTGGTTTTGGATGATTTTGGCAATCATTGGAACTACTATGTTGCCATGGAAACTGCACCAAAAATTTCAAAAATATGAAAATGCTCCAATTGTTTTGAAACTTTAACATAACGATGAGCAACTTTGATAGATAAGAAATTTGGCGTTGGAATTTCCAAAATGGCTGCCGTTACCATGGAAATAATGCAAAAAGGTCAAAATGCTCCAATAACGTCTGGGTTTGGTGAATAACTTTGTTATCCTTGAACTTAAAAACATAAAATTTGTATACAATGTAGTTATCCACTATATACAGGTTTTTTATGATTTTGACAATCATTGGAACTACTATGTTACCATGGATACAGGATCAAAAATTTCAAAAATTGTAAAAATGGTCCAAAATTGATGAAACTTAATATGATTGGTGACTGGCAAGTCTGGATGAGACTTTTGGAGTTGGAATTTCCAAAATGGCCACCGTTGCCATGGAAACTGCAGAAATGTCAAATATTTTCAAAATCCTCCAAACTTAATGAAACTTGATATTATGATTAACTGGCAGGTGAAGATGAGACTCTTGACTTTAAAATTTTCAAAATGGCTGCCGTTGCCATGGAAACAGAAGAAATGTGAAACTTTTGACATTGCTCAAAAAATGAACTGAACAGTTACAGAAAGATATATTGTAATGCATTGACCTGCATTCACTGTTAAATTGTTTTCAAATGGATGCCGCTTAGTGGCAATAGGGGAAGGGTGACATCCGCTATTGCTTGCAATGGCAATTCTAGTTATGTCACCCGATCGACAATGTCGGGTGACATATTGTTATTCCTCCGTTTCTTTGTTATTATTATTCTTATTCTTCCAATGATTTTTGTCCGGCAGCTTTTTTGGAGACAATGGAACCTGACTCTTGATGATAGTGAACTATAATGAGGAACAAAAAATTTCGGGTTGCAGTGGGTCTCAAGACCAAAAAAAATGGCTGCCGTTACCATGGAAACGGAACAATTGTGAAAAATTCCAGTTTTTGTTTTTGGTGAATAATTTGGAGATGCTTAAACTCAGAATCATTATATTTTGATACAATGAAGGTGCCAGGCATATACTGGTTTTGGGTGATTTTGGTCATTATTGGAACTACTATGTTGCCATGGAAACTACACCAAAAATTTCAAAAATATGAAAATGCTCCAATTCATTTGAAACTTTAGCATAACGATGAGCAACTTGAGTAGATGTGGAAATTGGCGTTGGAATTTCAAAAATGTCTGCCGTTTCCATGGAAACAGGGCAAAAATGGTAAAAACGCTTTAAAAACCATTAAAAGTGGCATTTACTTCATTAAAATGGTAGGTCAAATCTATTGAAACTCTGATGGTATGTTCCCTCCCATGTACCAATGTGGTATCTGCCATTAGAAATTTGGAATGGTATCTGTTACCATAGAAACCAGCCAAAATGTCAAAAATTTCAAAAATTTCAAAATGATCCAAAATTGGTGAAACTTAATATATATGTTGACTGTCAAGTCTGCATGAGATTTTTGAAGTTGGAATTTCCAAAATGGCTACCGTTGCCATGGAAACTGCAGAAATGTCAAATATTTTCAAAATGCTCAAAACTTAATGAAATTTAGTATTATTGTTAACTGGCATGTACAGATGAGACTTTTGACTTTGGAATTTCCAAAATGGCTGCCGTTGCCATGGAAACAGAAGAAATGTGAAACTTTTGACAATCCTCTAAATGAACTCAAAATTTACAAAAAGATATATCGCAATTCATAGATCTGTATTCACTGTTTTATTATTTTGAAATGGCTACCGCTTAGTGGCAATGGGGGAAGGGTGACATCCGCTATTGCTTGCAATGGCAATTCTAGTTATTATTATATTTATTCTTCCACACTTTTTTGTCCATAATATTTCTCGGAATTGGCTTGAACAATATTGATGGAACTATACCATAATGTAGACAAGAACATTCTATAGTGCAGTGGGGTATGGCACCGTCAAGATGGCTGCCGTTACCATGGAAACGAAACAAATGTGAAAAAAATCAGTTTTTTGTTTTGGTGAACTATTAGGATACTGTTTAACTCAGAATCATTATATTTTAATACAATGTAGGTGCCCACTATATACAGGTGTTGGATGATTTTGGCACTCATTGGAACTACTGTGTTGCCATGGGAACAACACCAAAAATTTCAAAATTCTCAAAATGCTCCAAACTTCAGGAAACTTCTCAGTAATGATGAGCAACATTGGAAGATGTGGAATTTGGCGTTGGAATTTCCAAAATATCTCCTGTTACCATGGAAACAATGCAAAAAGGTCAACACTTTGAATTTTCACAGAACATTCTAGAACATTAATGTTTAATAGGCATTAAATGGGATATGATTGTATATGATTATGGAGGGACACAATTGCAGCGGGGGTTTGACTTTGGAATATTCAAAATGGCCGCCGTTACCATGGAAACAGCAAAAATACAAAAAATTCGAAATGCTTCAAATTTATTGACACTTATAACAAATGTTGCTCAGCTAATGTACACTTGACTTTTGAGTTTGGAATTTCCAAAATGGCCGCCGTTACCATGGCTACCGCTCACCTGGCAATAGGGGAAGGGTGCCATCCGCTATTGCTTGCAATCGCAAATCTAGTTATGGCACCCTCAACGGAGTTGGGGTGACATCTTGTTATTCTACGTTTCTTTTTTTTCTTTTTATTATGGCACCCTCAACGGAGTTGGGGTGACATCTTGTTATTCTACGTTTCTTTTTTTTCTTTTTATTTTTATTCTTCCACACATTTTGTCCATGCTATTTCTCGGAATTGGCTTGAACAATATTGATGAAACTATGCCATAATGTAGTCCACTATCTGAAATTGTGCAAACGGGGTATGGCACCGTCAAGATGGCTGCCGTTACCATGGAAACGAAACAAATGTGAAAAAATCCAGTTTTTTGTTTTGGTGAACTATTTGGATACTATTTAACTCAGAATCATTATATTTTAATACAATGTAGGTGCCCACTATATACAGGTTTTGGATGATTTTGGCACTCATTGGAACTACTATGTTGCCATGGAAACTACTCCAAAAAATTCGAAAATCTCAAAATGTTCCAAACTTAATGAAACTTCATAGTAACGATGAGCAACATTGGAAGATGTGGAATTTGGCGTTGGAATTTCCAAAATCGCTGTTGTTACCATGGAAACAATGCAAAAAGGTCAAAACTTTGAATTTTCACAGAACATTCTAGAACATCAATGTTTAATTTATTCTAGAGACATTAAATGGTATATGATTGTGGAGGGAAAAAATTGCAGTGGGGGTTTGACTTTGGAATATTCAAAATGGCCGCCGTTACCATGGAAACAGCAAAAATACAAAAAACTTCAAAATGCTTCAAATTTATTTAAACTTATAACAAATGTTGCAGAGCTAATGTAGACTTGACTTTTGAGTTTGGAATTTTCAAAATGGCCGCCGTTACCATGGAAACAGCAAAAATACAAAAAACTTCAAAATGCTTCAAATTTATTGAAACTTATAACAAATGTTGCTCAGCTAATGTAGACTTCACTTTTGAGTTTGGAATTTCCAAAATGGCCGCCGTTACCAATGCTACCGCTTACCTGGCAATAGGGGAAGGGTGCCATCCGCTATTGCTTGCAATGGCAAATCTAGTTCTTTTTATTTTTATTCTTCCACACATTTTGTCCATGCTATTTCTCGGAATTGACCATACCCATGTTGATGGAACTATACCATAATATGAACCGCCATGTTAAGTTGTGCAATAAACATTAGAATGGTAAAAAATGGCCGCCGTTACCATGGAAACTACAAAAATGTAAAAAAAAAATCCAAATTTTTAATCTTTCGTTATAAGAGGCAAAGTCTTGAAAGTTTATGTAAATGTTGGCAGTGGTGCCCCGAGGTACCAACAGTACTTGGAATTTTCAAAATGGCTGCCATTGCCATGGAAACTGGACAAAAGTTTAACATTGACCCTATGGGAAAATGCGTTTTAGCTGCATTTTCTTTTAAAATATAACAACAATTCCACGGAAATCGTAATTAGGAGTATGTGCATATGGTCACATGCAATGCTGTACTGCTAACATGTACTAGAATATTCTAGAATAAAAAATATGTAATTTATTTAATGTGCTTTATAGAGAAAATCGCCACCGAGAGAACGAGAAACACTCAGAGTACAAATTAATGACATTTCTGCACTTGCGTTAAAGTACATATCCGTGAATGACACACCTGCTAAAATATACACATTAGCTGAAATCAATCGATAAACATGTAATTAAATTGTACACGATAAGTTACATGTATTGTATGATACGCGAGCTATTGAAGAATAAATTGAACAGTTAATACGCCGCTCCGTCAATATATACACATGTTGTCTGTCCAAGGTCCCCTCTAAAAAGAATATTAATATGCTAAGTCCACGATAATATACTTCAGTATCACGTGACACCACCTTCCTACTTGCGCGCGTGTCTAATTTTAGATTTAAAAAGGATTCCCAAACTATGTATAGAACTGAAACGTATTCTACGGAAGAGAAAAAAAAAGGGGGGGGGGGTGTTGTTTAGACATGCTGATTCCGACATGTATAATAGATATGCCATTTGACTTTTGTACACTCATAATTGTTGATGCTACTGTGACAATGTGCAATACGGGGTGCCATCGTCCGCTATTGCTTGCAATAGCAAATCTAGTTTATTATTATTTTTCTTCCACTATTTTTGTCCGGAGCAGTTCTCGGAATAGAATGGACCAAAGTTGATTGAACTATGGTATAATGTTAACCACCATGCGAAGTTGTCCCTCTGACTTTGGAATGGTCAAGATGGCCACCGTTATCATGGAAACAGCAAAAATGTGGAAAAACTTCACAGGAATGGTAACTGGCATATGCTGATTAACATTTCGACTTTAGAATTTTCAAAATGGCCGCCATTACCATGGAAACTGCAAAAAAAATTTAAATTTCAAAAAGCTCCAAAATTTATGAAACTTTAATTAAATGTTCATTTGCAAGTGTAGATGCACTCTTTGACTTAGGAATTTTCAAAATGGCTGCCGTTACCCTGGCAATGGGGGGAGGGTGCCATCCGCTATTGCTTGCAATGGCAATTCTAGTTATTATGGCACCCTCAACGGAGTTGGGGTGACATATTGTTATTGTTCGTTTCTTTTTTTCTTATTATTATATTTATTCTTCCACACTTTTTTGTCCATGCTATTTCACAGAATTGGCTTGAACAATATTGATGGAACTATACCATAATGTAGACCACTACATGAAATTGTGCAATCGGGGTATGGCACCATCAAGATGGCTGTCGTTGCCATGGAAACGAAACAAATGTGAAAAATTCTAGTTTTTTGTTTTGGTGAACTGTTTGAGTAGGCTTCAACTTAGAATCCTTATATTTTAACACAATGTAGGTGCCCACTATATACAGGTGTTGGATGATTTTGGCACTCATTGGAACTACTATGTTGCCATGGAAACTACTCCAAAAAATTCAAAAATCTCAAAATGTTCCAAACTTAATGAAACTTCACAGTAACGATGAGCAACATTGGAAGATGTGGAATTTGGCGTTGGAATTTCCAAAATCGCTGTTGTTACCATGGAAACAATGCAAAAAGGTCAAAACTTTGAATTTTCACAGAACATTCTAGAACATCAATGTTTAATTTATTCTAGAGATATTAAATGGTATATGATTGTGGAGGATAATAATTGCAGCGGGGGTTTGACTTTGGAATATTCAAAATGGCTGCCGTTACCATGGAAACAGCAAAAATACAAAAAACTTCAAAATGCTTCAAATTTATTGAAACTTATAACAAATGTTGCTCAGCTAATGTAGACTTGAATTTTGAGTTTGGAATTTCCAAAATGGCCGCCGTTACCATGGCTACCGCTCACCTGGCAATAGGGGAAGGGTGCCATCCGCTATTGCTTGCAATGGCAAATCTAGTTATTATTTTTATTCTTCCACACATTTTGTCCATGCTATTTCTCGGAATTGACCATACCCATGTTGATTGAACTATACCATAATATGAACCGCCATGTTAAGTTGTGCAATAAACATTAGAATGGTAAAAAATGGCCGCCGTTACCATGGAAACTACAAAAATGTAAAAAAAAATCCAAATTTTAAATCTTTCGTTATAAGAGGCAAAGTCTTGAAAGTTTATGTAAATGTTGGCAGTGGTGCCCCGAGGTACCAACAGTACTTGGAATTTTCAAAATGGCTGCCATTGCCATGGAAACTGAACAAAAGTTTATCATTGACCCTATGGGAAAATGCGTTTTAGCTGCATTTTCTTGAAAAATATAACAACAATTCCACGGAAATCGTAATTAGGAGTGTGTGCATATGGTCACATGCAATTGCTGTACTGCTAACATGTACTAGAATATTCTAGAATAAAAATATGTATTTTATTTAATGTGCTTTAAAGAGAAAATCGCCACCGAGAGAACGAGAAACACTCAGAGTACAAATTACTGACATTTCTGCACTTGCGTTAAAGTACATATCCGTGAATGACACACCTGCTAAAATATACACATTAGCTGAAATCAATCGATAAACATGTAATTAAATTGTACACGATAAGTTACATGTATTGTATGATACGCGAGCTATTGAAGAATAAATTGAACAGTTAATACGCCGCTCCGTCAATATATACACATGTTGTCTGTCCAAGGTCCCCTTTAAAAAGAATATTAATATGCTAAGTCCACGATAATATACTTGAGTATCACGTGACACCACCTTCCTACTCGCGCGCGTGTCTAATTTTAGATTTAAAAGGATTCCCAAACTATGTATAGAACTGAAACGTAGTCTACGGAAAAGAAAAAAAAGGGGGGGGGGGCTTGGTGTTAAGAAATGCTGATTCTGTCATGTATAATAGATATGTCATTTGACTTTTGTACACTCATAAGTGTTGATGCTACTGTGACAATGTGCAGTACGGGGTGCCATCATCAGCTATTGCTAGCAATAGCAAATCTAGTGTTAAAATAACTCAGTCGCAATTCATTTTTTTTTCGGATCTAAGAGTTGTTCTCAATACTACATGTAAAATTGTGCGTGAGATATTTGTCACTGAACAGCACGAAACATATAGACAATGAAAAAACCCATGCAAAATATGTCATTTTCGGCTATAGAAAGTATTGATCAATCAACCAAATCATGATCAGAGTGATCAAATCATGATAACATTGATTAAATCATGATTAGAGATCGATCAATCAATCAAGTGTTGATATCAAACAAGTAATCAATCAAGTGCAGAATCCGAAATAAACGTCCGGTCGCTATTTTTAAGAATCCGAAATAAACGTCCCATCGCTATTTTTACGAACTGTCAATCATTCGATCAATCAATCAATCAAACGATCGATCAATTGATTGATTGATCAATCATGATCACAAACCTTCAATCAACCAATACACGTATCTTCTCCGTTGAATTCATGAAAGAAAAAACCTTTAATTCGCTTCGCGTATCATTATGGCACCCTCAACGGAGTTGGGGTGACATCTTGTTATTCTACGTTTCTTTTTATGGCACCCTCAACGGAGTTGGGGTGACATATTGTTATTGTTCGTTTCTTTTTTTCTTATTATTATATTTATTCTTCCACACTTTTTTGTCCATGCTATTTCTCAGAATTGGCTTCAACAATATTGATGGAACTATACCATAATGAGGACCACTATATGAAATTGTGCAATCGGGGTATGGCACCATCAAGATGGCTGCCGTTGCCATGGAAACGAAACAAATGTGAAAAAATACTGTTTTTTGTTTTGGTGAACTATTTGGATACTATTTAACTCAGAATCATTATATTTTTATACAATGTAGGTGCCCACTATATACAGGTGTTGGATGATTTTGGCACTCATTGGAACTACTGTGTTGCCATGGATACTACTCCAAAAAATTCAAAAATCTCAAAATGTTCCAAACTTAATGAAACTTCACAGTAACGATGAGCAACATTGGAAGATGTGGAATTTGGCGTTGGAATTTCCAAAATATCTGTTGTTACCATGGAAACAATGCAAAAAGGTCAAAACTTTGAATTTTCACAGAACATTCTAGAACTTCAATGTTTAATTTATTCTAGAGACATTAAATGGTATATGATTGTGGAGGGAAAAAATTGCAGCGGGGGTTTGACTTTGGAATATTCAAAATGGCCGCCGTTACTATGGAAACAGCAAAAATACAAAAAAAATCAAAATGCTTCAAATTTATTGAAACTTATAACAAATGTTGCTCAGCTAATGTAGACTTGACTTTTGAGTTTGGAATTTCCAAAATGGCCGCCGTTACTATGGCTACCGCTCACCTGGCAATAGGGGAAGGGTGCCATCCGCTATTGCTTGCAATCGCAAATCTAGTTTTTCTTTTTATTATTATTTTTATTCTTCCACACATTTTGTCCATGCTATTTCTCGGAATTGACCATACCCATGTTGATTGAACTATACCATAATATGAACCGCCATGTTAAGTTGTGCAATAAACATTAGAATGGTAAAAAATGGCCGCCGTTACCATGGAAACTACAAAAATGTAAAAAAAAATCCAAATTTTAAATCTTTCGTTATAAGAGGCAAAGTCTTGAAAGTTTATGTAAATGTTGGCAGTGGTGCCCCGAGGTACCAACAGTACTTGGAATTTTCAAAATGGCTGCCATTGCCATGGAAACTGAACAAAAGTTTATCATTGACCCTATGGGAAAATGCGTTTTAGCTGCATTTTCTTGAAAAATATAACAACAATTCCACGGAAATCGTAATTAGGAGTGTGTGCATATGGTCACATGCAATTGCTGTACTGCTAACATGTACTAGAATATTCTAGAATAAAAATATGTATTTTATTTAATGTGCTTTAAAGAGAAAATCGCCACCGAGAGAACGAGAAACACTCAGAGTACAAATTACTGACATTTCTGCACTTGCGTTAAAGTACATATCCGTGAATGACACACCTGCTAAAATATACACATTAGCTGAAATCAATCGATAAACATGTAATTAAATTGTACACGATAAGTTACATGTATTGTATGATACGCGAGCTATTGAAGAATAAATTGAACAGTTAATACGCCGCTCCGTCAATATATACACATGTTGTCTGTCCAAGGTCCCCTTTAAAAAGAATATTAATATGCTAAGTCCACGATAATATACTTGAGTATCACGTGACACCACCTTCCTACTCGCGCGCGTGTCTAATTTTAGATTTAAAAGGATTCCCAAACTATGTATAGAACTGAAACGTAGTCTACGGAAAAGAAAAAAAAGGGGGGGGGGCTTGGTGTTAAGAAATGCTGATTCTGTCATGTATAATAGATATGTCATTTGACTTTTGTACACTCATAAGTGTTGATGCTACTGTGACAATGTGCAGTACGGGGTGCCATCATCAGCTATTGCTAGCAATAGCAAATCTAGTTATGTCACCCTGACGGAGGTCGGGTGACATATTGTTATTGTACGATTCTTTTTTTTATTATTATTATTCCACACTTTTTTGTCCAGACTATTTCTGAGAATAGGATGAACCAATTGTTATGGAACTTTACCAAAATGTTAAAGACCATGTGCAGAAGTGCAGTCGAGGGTTGGCATATCCAACATGGCTGCCGTTGTCATAGAAACAAAGAATGTAAAAGTGTAATGGAACATTCTAGAACATTAGTGTTAAAGTAAATCTACGGCCGTTAAATGTTATATAATGGTATTATATTATTGTGAGCACAATATAAGGCAGCAGTATGACTTTTGAATTTTCAAATGTTGCCATGGAAACTGTTCAAAAAAAGCAAAATTTTGAAAATTCTTCAAAAATGTATGAAACGTTCCAGAAATGTTGTTAATCTATATTTGGTTTTCAACTTTGGAATTTCTAAAATGGCTGCCGTTACCATGGCTGCTGTTTAGTGGCAATTGGTGGACCAGGGTGACATCCGCTATTGCTTGCAATGGCAATTCTAGTTATGGCACCCTCAACGGAGTTGGGGTGACATATTGTTATTCTACGTTTCTTTTTTTTCTTTTTTTTATTATTATTTTTCTTCCACTATTTTTGTCCGGAGCAGTTCTTGGAATAGAATGGACCAAAATTGATGGAATTATGGTATAATGTTGACCACCATGTGAAGTTGTCCCTCTGACTTTGGAATGGCCAAGATGGCTTCCGTTGCCATGGAAACGGGTAAAATGTGAAAATTTTCAAAATTTTCAAAATGCTCCAATCTTTCTAAAACTTTACAAAAATGGTAAATGGCATGTGCTGATGTGCTCTTTGACTTTGGAATTTCAAAAATGGCTGCCGTTGTCCTGGCAATTTGGGAAGGGTGCCATCCGTTATTGCTGGCAATTACAAATCTAGTTATTATTTTTATTCTTCCACACTTTTTGTCCAAGACAGTTCTAGGAATTGGATGGACCAATCTTGATGGAACTGCCGCTCACCTGGCAATAGGGAAAGGGTGCCATCCGCTATTGCTTGCAATCGCAAATCTAGTTGTATTTGTAATTGTTTGTAACTATATATTGTCATGAATGTGTATGCACTATGCCCCTTGTGGGTACCTCTTATGGAAATAAAAGATATTCTATTCTATATGTAATGACAAATGCAGCTCAATCCTCAAGAAACTAAAACAACCCCTTTCGACGGGTTTCAGACTTTCTGATCAACACTTAAACCAAAGTTGACCCACCGTCAACCTCACTGACAGTCTTAAACAGGGTTTCAAATTAGCGGTTGTTCGACCTTTTAAACCAAACTTATTATTCATGACTGCGATGTTTATTTTGTTCAACCGTTAAGATTTACACCGAAAATCTCTAAGGCAACAATATTAAAATCGTATCTGGTCCTCCATTTCAACTTCTGAAGCAAGGTTGTCGGCTCTCCGAACTTTCCCGAAGTCCTGCGTGTAACATGAAACGTTGACTGAACAGGGAACCGCCTTTCAACTGGTTCCTTTTCACCACATTAGATCATCATGAAACGTTCACTGAACAGGGAACCGCACGGGATTTCCGAGGGTATTCCGACTGGAAGAAGAAAGACCGATCTTTTTTAATCATGTTTTTATTTTTATTTGTACTTCTTCAAACAGAAAAAGGTCGGCGGAATTAAAAAAAATCTTCAAAATCGTTTTTATTTTTATTTCAATATCGTGAAAAACAGGGTCGGCGGATCCGTAAACCAACTAATAAAAAAAAAGTGGCCTTGTGGCAGTAGCCCAACATCATGTTTCAGCAAAAACTGAAGTTAAGAAAATAACAATTTTTCCTACCAAGGAAATTTCTGAGCAATGCATATCATTTTAAATGCATTCCCCATTTCCATTCTCAATTTTAATGACTCTTTAAAAGAATAATTTTTAATAAAAACATACAAGAAATAAAGAAAAATGACTTACATAATGTAATATCACTCAGTAACCATCGAAACCAATATAATTACACAGAGTGAAGTCAATATAAAGTGGGATGAAAGACATAACGAGACAAGAGCAGAAGATATTTCAAAACATATAAAATCAGTTGTCATATTGGCAATTATTCCACATGTATATTGATATATCCATCTTAAATGTGGAATAAATAAATCATTCATAAACAAGTTCTGAAGCTAAAAAATCTGAAACCGTGCAAGTTGCACCAACGCATCAAAGAGTTGCTAACTTTCAATTTAATTTATATTGAAAAACCACAAATTTCATTTTTGCATGAAGTTTAAGTTTACTAAACTTTGAATTGTTCTAAAAACTAAGGATTTTCTTATCCCAGGCATAGATAACCTTAGCCGTATTTGGCACAGCTTCTGGGATCCTCAATGCTCTTCAACTTTGTACTTGTTTGGCTTTATAAATATTTTGATATGAGCGTCACTGATGAGTCTAATGTAGACGAAACACGCGTCTGGCGTACTAAATTATAATCCTGGTACCTTTGATAACTGTTCAGTAGACTTCCAAATAGCTATTGTGGTTGTGCTGCTGGCTTGCTGTCTCATTAGAGTTTATCCCAATGCTCATATTTGAAATGCATAATAAAGGAAAAATAGAATTATTTCAATTTCAAGTAAAATGTTTATTAAGGTGGTACCCAACACTTCCACTAAAATAAATTTGGCTCGTTTAATTTTCATAAAATTTTGTCAAAGTATTAACTTTGACACTTAAACAAAAACATAAAAAATTTTAAATTTTTGAACCAACCGTTTTGTCAGAAAAATTACACTGGTTATATGGAACGGGGTCCCAATTATTTGCCCCTTTGGAACGCATTGAAAATCATAGTAAATACATAGGGTCCTGTTCAATAAAAAAATTTGATAGCCACCTTGGGACTTCTGGTTCATGTTAGGCATTAATTTTGAAGTGTCTAAGTACAATCTCAGTGCCTCATGACCGGCATTCCGTTGCAAAATTTTGTTTTTATTGACAACAGGGTCAGTCTGTCTACTTCCGGGGAAGAATAAAGGCTAGAATTTAGGCAATTTACTCTATGTACTGACGCCAGATTACATTTAAATCAATCAAAATTTTTACAGAAATTCAAACTAGAAAGCCTATACATTCAAATAAATCTACATTCAGTTACAGAACTAGTGAAATAATAACACTACACAATTTATAACAAAAGTTATATATTTTTTTTAAGAACTACATTCGTGGGTACCGGACTGGTTGCCCTAACTGGGATCCTATTCCATATAGCAATTTGACAAACACCAATTTTGATCATTGAGAAGCTTAATATTCCTTTTACAACACAACGTAATTAAAACGTTAAGCTGACTTTACAGAGTTATCTCCCTGTAGTGTTAGGTTCCACCTTAAAAAGATGACTCTCATTCTTTGTTCAATGTTGTTTCTTCCACTTCTACATCTGAATAAAACACAAATACCAAAAACAAAATTGTTGAAATTACTGTGTGCCGTTCGGTTATTTCTATATTTAAATATCTTAAGCTTACTGGTAGTTTAAAATCAAGACAACACATATTAAATGGATTAACAAAAAATGTTATGAGTAGCTGTGAGCTGTTAGCTGTTTTCATAGATTTTATGTTTTTTTCAACTGTGACTCTTCCATAATTGCTATCTTGCAATTTGTCTAGTCTGTTTTGTAAAATCTGAAATATTGATCAGTTTTTTCCAGTCATATGAACTAGTGAATACTTTCAGCATAATTCAACAACATACATGAATACATCTACTTAGTAATTGTTAATGCCATTTAAAGTTATTTATTTAAATATTACTATCAAATTGTTTTTAATTTTGATTATATGATCATGTTGTTTGGTTGCTGTCTCAACAATATATGACTTATTTCAATGGTTTCTCTATAACATAGTTGTTTCATGATATGTACGATTAACCACCTACCTGATACATTTTCCAACGTTATCAAGATCCCAAAATAAGACATCCGCATATCTATCATATCAGTAGAGCCTAGTCAACTAGTCAAGGATAATTCTACTTCAGAAATAAATAAAATACTTAATTGAAATAATACATATGTATCAAATGACTTTCAAAAATGTATATGAGGTTTTTTTATGTGCATGATTGTGTGTGTTCTCATTTACAGGTCTAAAAAAGGACAGGCAATAACCATATAAAAATGTTAAAAAAATGATCAATGATGGGTTAAATGATATTATAATAAATCAGTAATGAAGCAACTAAACAATAAAAATCTAAGAAGAAGGTGTCCATGTGTGTCCATGGTACATGGATGCCTCACTCACACTATTATGTTCTACACGTATGTTCAGTGGACCGTGAAATTGGGGTCAAACATCTTATTTGGCGTTAAAATTAGAAAGATCGTATCATAGGGAACATGTGAACTATATTTCAAATTGATTGGACTACAATTTCATCAAAAACTTTAAACTGAAAAGGGACAGATGGACAATCTTACAAACGGACAAACAGACCAGAAACATGATACCCCTCTACTATCGTAAGTGGGGCATATAAATTCTTGGGTTTTTTTGTTTGTCAAAAATATTGTAGGTGCAAAGCACAAACAAATTTATTTAGTTTTTGACACGATAAATCAGATTCTTTTTTTTTTTATTTATAACACTCCCTTATTCATGTTATTGTAATGGAAATGAAAAAAAAAGGCAAAATCTGACATTGAGAATAGTTTTTTTATACCCCCGCTTTAAAAAAGGGGGGTATACTGTTTAACCTCTGTCTGTCCTTCCTTCAGAAAGTCAGTCCGTCAGTCAGTCCGTCCTTCCGTCCCATGAATATTTTTCGTCGCATTTTTCTCAGGAACTACAATACAAGGATTTCTGAAATTTGGTTTCAGGGTTTATCTAAGTCAGCTATACCATGTGATGCGTTTTCAGATTGATTTTTATGGATTTAAATGCTGTACATATATTTTTATTTCGTCATTTAAGTATAAACAAAGTGCGTTTATCTTAAGTTTTTACTTCTTGATTTTAAGCAGGAGACAACAGTTAAATACATGATTGACAATTCTTAACATATGTACAACTGGCTAATGGAAGAGGTCTTTAATGATAAATGACATAACATTACAAGGATGGAGAGTTGTCTCATTGGCACTCATACCACATCTTCTTATATCATTTCACCTGTAATTTACCTGTAAAAAAATCGGCGCAAATGAAAAAAATAATCGGCACAAATGAAAGAAAAAATCGGCGCAAATGCAAAACGCCGGAATGATGTTGCATTAGTTATGCGTTTTAAACTAGACATTATAAGTTGAGCACATGTAAAATAACATTAAAGCACCACTCAACTATTATGGTCTTAGTTACTCATAATGAGATATGAGATATACAAGTCTTATTTGTAATTAACAGAGAAAAGCAATACAACATTTTTTTGTGTTTCAGGGTAAGACTCCGTATGATCTAGCGGCAGCAGAAAAAAAGGGACAGTATAAAAAAGTGATGGAATACTTACAGGTACACATGCTTTTAAATTACATATGCTTATATCAAGAATATAGCAGGTACACATCCAATTACAAAATGTAAAGTGATATAAAACCAAGTAAATCAAATGACACAAAACCAGGATACTCCAAGATAGTAGATTTCAAGCTTTAAACATTTTGTAAGGCTTGGAAAAATATCTTAAAATATAATGCAATCTATTTTTTATTACTAGTTTGATAAGACAACCAAGTTTGTTTGAGGCGCCACATTATAAGCTTTGTCCTCCTTCCACTAAGGCAATTTGCTATTTCTTTCAAGCGTGTACGATAAAGAACATGCACAGAAATAGAAATATTGTGCCCATTGTAACAACTCTTGCGATATACCTATTAAATTTTTTTTTCTGTAACTTTCTTTCTGTACAATGCGTACAATTTGAAAGAGAAATTAATCAAGTTCGAGGCAATGTTCATCAATTCACCATTCATTTTTGACTTTTCTTACCTATTTCTTAATTAATCTGGAATGGTTGTAGAAAATGTACCACCGACTATTGATAGCTGTGCTCAAATATCATGATAATAACAAATAAATACACACAAATTCTACCTTTTCTCTCTCTGTTGATGATCCGTCACGGTACCGTACATTATATAATATTGAGTTCATGCATGTTTCCCGGGATAGTTAAAGTGGTTAAGTTCAGGTTAATCATACCACATTCACAGTCTACAGAAGGCAATGGTATTGATACTTTTATATTATACTTCTCTAGGTAGTGTTATTATTATCCAAAGCCTTCACACTGCCTACAATTTCCATTTTTATCTTATTAGTATGGATATACATGGTTGATTTTCTTAGGTCCTCCAGCTTCTTTCAATTATGAAAAGAGGGACGAAAGATACCAGAGGGACAGTCAAACTCATAAATCGAAAATAAACTGACAACGCCAAGGCTAAAAATGAAAGGACAAACAGACAAACAATAATACACATGACACAACATAGAAAACTAAAGAATAAACAACACAAACCCCACCAAAACTAGGGGTGATCTCAGGTGTTTCGGAAGGGTAAGCAGATCCTGCTCCATATGTGGCACCCACCGTGTTGCTTATGAGATAACAAATCTTGTAAATAATCTAATTCAGTAGGTCACATTCATGAAAGGGAAGGAGATTGTATTGAAGTTACGACGTAAAGAACATAATATCAAATATAATTTGTGAAACGGTTATTCCATAACTATCAACCAACTCGTGATGGCGTGCGTAAAATTTACGAAGAAACATGACATGCAAGAAATAGGTCAGCGAGATGCATTTGCCACCAAAAATGAATCAATCACAATCAATTTGTTTTCCATTACAGACTACGTTTGGTTGTTGATGTTTATTTATTAAACTTTAACATTTCTACAAGTTTTATTTATTAAACTTTAACATTTCTACAAGTTTTATTTATTAAACTTTAACATTTCTACAAGTTTCCGAATATACACTCAATACATTTTACTGTTTATTTCAGACTGCAGTACTAAGGACGAAAGGTATTTTATTTTTTTTCATTATTAGATGTGACACATTATGTATTTAGTGTTACTTATGCCTTTTAATTATGATTATTTCTTTTTTAGCTCACTTGGCGTCTGTTGTCCGTCGTCGTTAACTTTTACAAAAATCTTCTCCTCTGAAACTACTGGGCCAAATAAAATCAAACTTGGCCACAATCATCATTGGGGTATCTAGTCTAAAAATTGTGTCCAACCAAGATGGCCGCCATGGCTAAAATTGAACATAGGGGTAAAACACAGTTTTTGGCTTATAACTAAAAAAACATAGCATTTAGAGCAAATCTGACATGGGTTAAATTGTTAATCAGTTCAAGTTCTATCTGCCCTGAAATTTTCAGATGAATTGGACAACTGGTTGTTAGGTTGCTGCCCCTGAATTGGTAATTTAAAGGAAATTTTGCTGTTTTTGGTTATTACCTTGAATATTATTATAGATAGAGATAAACTGTAAACGGCAAAAATGTTCAGCAAAGTAAGATTTACAAATAAGTCAACAGGACCAAAATGGTCAGTTGACCCCTTTAGGAGTTATTGCCCTTATAGTCAATTTTAAACCATTTTTCGTAAATCTTAGTTATCTTTTACAAAAATCTTCTCCTCTAAAACTACTGGGCCAAATTAAACCAAACTTGACCACAATCCTCATTGGGGTATTTAGATTAAAAATTGTGTCAGGTGACCCGGCCAACTGACCAAGATGGCAGCTATGGCTAAAAATAGAACATAGGGGTAAAATGCAGTTTTTGGCTTATAACTCATAAACCAAAGCATTTAGAGCAAATCTGATAGGGGTTGATATTGTTAATCAGGTCAAGATCTATCTGCTCTAAAGTTTTCAGATGAAGTGGACAACTGGTTGTTAGGTTGATGCCCCTGAATTGGTAATTTTAAGGAAATTTTGCTGTTTTTTGTTATTATCTTGAATATTATTATAGATAGAGATAAACTCTAAACAGCAATAATTTACAGCAAAGTAAGACCTAAAAATAAGTCAACATGACCAAAATTGTTGAAAACATGTGTTTATACTGAAATTGCAGATTTTTCAACATGTTGGGACTGGCAATGAATTCGTGTCACTTTGACACATTCAGTTAAAAGTAACACCCCTTGGAAATACGGATTTTGAATAAATTACTATGTTAGCATGTGCACTCTCATGTGTGCAATTCTTATAATTTATGTATGAAATTCCTTTATATCAACAATGAATCGAAATCAGTTCCTATCATTTCGGGGATGAACGTTTACCCTTATTATCTACATGTGTCCCTATATCCCGAAATTCTTGTGTTTTCTAAAATAAAGTGGTCCTGGAAAAAATAATAAGAACTTTTTACACAATATTTGTTACCAAAAAACACAGACCAAATTCCAATTTTGGATCACCGTTTTCGAGTTGATATCTTTTTAGAAATTTAAAATTTGCTGAATCTGAATTTATGTCTCAAGGAAGATTTGTTGCAGTTGTTATACACCTGTCTAAGACGGGACGTTTTATGGTATACCTTTGTCCGTCCGTTCCTTTATATCTATTGATGTCAACTCCCTTTCGATTTTTGTAAATTTTAAGATTTTTCGTTTCTATGTTATACATGTTATAAAGTTTTATCCTTGAAAAAGTGGGATTTTCCTTTTTTCGGACAA
This sequence comes from Mytilus trossulus, assembly GCF_036588685.1. NCBI lineage: Eukaryota > Metazoa > Mollusca > Bivalvia > Mytilida > Mytilidae > Mytilus > Mytilus trossulus. The sequence goes on from NC_086383.1 coordinate 53,834,350, forward strand.
TAACTCAACAACACTTACATCAACTTAAATGAACTTTTGGTAAATTTTTTATACTATTGACGTATACTCCCTTTTGATTTTTTATAATTTTAGATTTTACGTTTCCGTGTTATGAATTTTCATGCTTAAAAAGGGTAATTTTCCAGTTTTCGGACAATCATTCATAAACACTTTCACAAAATTTTATGAATTTTGATGAATTGTTTATATCTGTTGACTCAAACTACCTTTCAATTTATATAAATTTTAGATTTTCTGTTTTTCAGTTCAGATGTTATTTCGATGGGGGTTATCTTTTAATTAACTTTGAAAGATTCGCATAGTTGACATTTTAAAATATTGGCATTTTTATGCCCCACCTACAATAGTAGAGGGGCATTATGTTTTCTGGTCTGTGCGTCCGTTCGTTCGTCCGTCCGTCCGTCCGTCCGTCTGTCCCGCTTCAGGTTAAAGTTTTTGGTCAAGGTAGTTTTTGATGAAGTTGAAGTCCAATCAACTTCAAACTTAGTACACATGTTCCCTATGATATGATCTTTTTAATTTTAATGCCAAATTAGAGTTTTTATCCCAATGTCAAGGTCCACTGAACATAGAAAATGAAAGTGCGAGTGGGGCATTCGTGTACTGAGGACACATTCTTGTTATTTCAACATTTGAAATTTACCACCTATATTTTCAAAACATGTGAGGCATATCTTTTTTCATCGTCTTGATATGGTTTAGTCTTATGAATACTTTAAGCAATATATCAAATAGTAGAAGAAACAAAAACAGATATTCCTTATTACTGAAGAATATTATAATACCACATAGTCACTATTCCTAAAGAGTAACCACATATTTGTTAGACTTCAGCAATACGTCAATAATTAACAATTTAGGAAATTTCTATTAATAGATTCTATGTTGAACAAACTGCTTGGCAGCGGAAGCTACCAATCTTTTGACATGCGCTGCATGGTAACGGGCCAGTTCGCTGTTGGGAAATCAAGTCTAGTCAAGCTTTTAGTTGGGGATAATGTTCCAGAAGGGCGACATGCCACTGATGGCATTTCCCTCGTTGAAGGTCGTTGTGGACTTGATATAGAGACAAGAAATTGGATCATGATTGATCCAGATAAGAATACACATTTACATACATATGGTTTTAACACTACATTTATTAATGATATACATAGAGTATTGTTTTGCAGGTAGATGTACGCATGTTCTATTTTGTAATGAAATGGTCGAAATCAAAATGTTTTGTTGTATAACATTCAATCCTTATCCCGAACGTTCTGTGTGTGCCTGTCCTAATTCTGCAATTCAGAGTTGGCATAGGTTGCTTTCTGTTACATCTGTTTTTCATTAATTTTTTATCTTATAAGCTTGTTTGTTGCCTATGTCTCTGGTTTTAGATATCTGGTCAACATCTTTTTTTTAAATCTGGTCAACTTCACTTTACTGAGTAGTTGTCTATAATGCATCAGTTTTGAAAAAGAATAGAAATGATGAAAAAAAGGTTTTCTGCTAAAGTCAGTTTTTAAGTTACAGTAGAGAATTTTACGTTTCAAACAAAACTTACGTACGTTAACGCAAAAAACTTAGGCTAACAATTATACGGACTTATAAGACATAATATAAATTGTGGTTTTCTCCCTTCGCCGGTTCTGTATTTCAGGATAGGTATAGTTTTGTTTTAATTCTAAAATAACATTCATGTTACAGGCACGGACCCTTCGATTTTTTTGGGGTGGGGCCGTAGGGGGAGGGAATCGGGGTTGCTGGGAATTAAAAATCAAAATATTTCTGCCCATTAGATAATATTCAAAACAAAATTTCCACGTCAGACAGAGTCTCCCCCTCCACCATAATTTTTGTATCTAAATGATCGATGACTTAATTACAAATTAAATACAGAATAACCATACATTGTCTTAAAATATCAATGTTATTTGTATAGGCTTAGAAATAGGAAGAAAGCGAGGCTGTTTCTAAGCATTGATATTTCGAGACAATGTATGATTATTCTATATTTATGCGTTAAAAAAAAGGTTCTTTTCAAACAATAATATCTATTTGGTAGGGGGCTAGATCAAATTTGAAATAAATAGGCAGGACCCTCGGATTTATGATGACACCAAGTTTGGAAAAGTATTTACAAAATCAAAGGGCAGAACCAAAAAATGGCCGCAAAACAAGATGATTGGAATATAGAAAAAAAATCATAAGTCGACGAGCTTGGACAAAATAGGCTCAATAAAAATTTTGTCTTAACAGTTTATATATGCACCCCTCCCCTAAAAATAAAGGGGTTGCATCCTTATCAAAAACTATGGACGAAAGTAAAAGGTGTACAAAAAATAAAAAATAACACATTTACAGAAAAATAATTTACCACAAACATTTTTGGTATTTGAATGTCAATATTTTCTTTTTGTCCGTCTTCCTTCTTCTCAAGATTGAGCAAATTATCGACCTCACTATAACAGAATACAAATATGTCTGCATGGAAGGCATTCTATCGAACTGATGGAAAGGAGTTCAACTATTCGACCATACCTCATCATTGAAGTTCGAGACAATTCAGATAAACGGTACTGTAGTTCCATCGGTTTTATTAAAGAAGTAAATAGGTGTAGTCATGTTTGTACATAAGTTGACAGAGTAAAAGGTCGACATGTTTACACTAGAAAGGTTGACAAGTTGACCCAACAAAGTTCTAAAAGGTTGACAGGTGTTAAGGTCGACAGGTTGACAGGTCGACCTGTTGTAAAGACGATAAATGCATGATAGGTTGACCCGTTGACAAGTGTAAAGGTTAAAAGGTTGACAGGTCGACATGTTGAAAAGTCGAAAAATGCATGATAGGTTGACCCGTTGACAAGTGTAAAGGTTAAACGGATGACAGGTCGACAGGTTGACAAGTGTGAAGGCTCAATTTTAATAGATTGACAGGTCGACATGTTGAAAATCGGTAAATGCATAGGTCGACAGGTTGACAAGTGTAAAGGTTAACTCTCGTGTATTGTTAATGATGTGTTGGACTTGCAAAGAGTGGCAGAATTTATAAATAATCTTAGTGAAGAACAAGCTGCTCCTAAGGTTGCAGAATGAGGCCATGAAATATTTGTTTTTATTTCATTCTTATAAAATAAAATTGTCAATATTAAAAAACCTTTTCTGTCAATTATTAAAATTACAGTCCTTGCGGTAAAATAAGAAAGTACGATTCCTCTTTATTTTTAGCTCACCTGGCCCGTCATTTTGCGTCTGTCGTCGTTTACTTTTACTAAAATCTTCTCCTCTGAAAATAATGGGCCAAATTAAACCAAACTTGACCACAATCATCATTAGGGTATCTTGTTTAAATAATGTGTGGTGCGACTTGGTTAACCAACCAAGATGGCCGCCATGGCTAAAAATAGAACATAGTGGTAAAATATAGTTTTTGGCTTAAAACTCAAAAACCAAAGCATTTAGAGCAAATCTGACATGGAGTAAAATTGTTTATCAGGTCAAGACCTATCTGCACTTTAATTTACAACTGAACCGGACAACTCGTTGTTGGGTTGCTGCCCCTGAATTGGTAATTTTAAGGAAATTTTGCTGTTTTTGGTTACTATCTTGAATATTATTATAGATAGAGATAAACTGTAAACAGCAATAATAATCAGCAAAATTAGGTTTAAAAAAATGTCAACATGACTGAAATGGTCAATTGATCCCTTAAGAAATCATTGTCCTTTATAGTCAATTGTTATCAATTTTCCACTGAAACTACTGGGCCAATTTCATTATAGTTAGGAATAAATGTAAGCAGCAAAAATGTTCAGTAAAGTAAGATGTACAAACACATCACAATCACCAAAACACAATTTGTAATGAATCCATCTGCTTCCTTTGTTTAATATTCACAGAGACCGCGGTGAGCGACACAGGCTCTTTAGAGCCTCTAGTTTTTATACAAACTCGTGTAGGTGAGTGAGATTTGAACAGATTCAACTGATATACATTACAGCATGGACTGTGGTCTGAAAATTGGATTGTAAAAACTGAAAATTCTAAACATTTTTTTGTTTCACAGTCATTTAGCATGTTAAAGACTTTTCAGTCTGATTATTGGTATCTAGTGGCAAGTTTTACGTCGTCACTTCGAAAACATTTGTGTGCATCAAGTTTAATTTAAAACAAACATGTTAAACTGAACAAAAATGATATATTAGTAAAAAAATAATAAGATAATGACTCAGAAAAGAAAACCAACCTGAAAACTAAAAAAGGCAAAGGTCATCGTTTCACGAATGTGAATTTCCGAATTAAACTATTTACCGGATTTTTTTTATAACATAAGCAACACGATGGGTGCCACATGTGGAACAGATCTCTTACCCTTCAAGAGCACCTGAAATCACCCCAGTTTTTGGTGGGGTTCGTGTTGTTTATTCTTTAGTTTTCTATGTTATGTATTCTTCTGTATTATTATTTGTCATTTTGTCCTTTTGTTTTAAGACATGGCGTTGTCAGTTTATTTTCAATCTATGAAGTTGACTGTCCCTCTGGTATCTTTCGTCCCTCTTTTATCATTAAGCAGATATGGTCTGATAGCTACCCATATTGAAACGAAAGAAATTTTAAAGGAATCAAAAATGCTGCTCCATTGGGACTACGTTGTCGCTAAGGCAATGCAACAGGAAAAACATATAAAGATCACTATTTCTGAAAATCCTATTCGCCATGGTTCACCTATTATGATAATGTATTGTTTTGATTGACAGCTAAGACAGTACAACATTGCCTCTGACAGTCAATTTCTTAAGTTTATACGCTGATTGTCGTAAAAAGGTCCAATAATCTTAGCATCAAGTCACGCTTCGTTGACATAAGTGGTTGAGATATTATAACCCATTCTGCACCATTTCATACCGTATCTCGCGTTTTGATTTTTTATTCGAAACGCCGACCTTTTCTTTTCCCGCGACAGCTTTCTTTTTTCTAGAGTAATTACCTTTCACCAGGGATGCTCCGAAGGATAATAGTAACACAATGCTACCTTCAATCGCGCTGTCAGTCCGTAGGTCTGTCCCTTCGTAATAAACCTGTTGACACTCTCGAATCTGCATCCTTCAAAGGATTCTAAACATGGCCAATTTATCACACCGCGATATGTTTTTATGCCCCAGCTACGATAGTAGATGGGCATTATGTGTTCTGGTCTGTGCGTTCGTTCGTCCGTCTGTCTGTCCGTTCGTTCGTCCGTCTGTCCCGCTTCAGGTTAAAGTTTTTGGTCAAGGTAGTTTTTGATGAAGCTGAAGTCCAATCAACTTGGAACTTAGTACACATGTTCCTTTTGATATGATCTTTCTAATTTTAAAGCCAAATTAGACTTTTGACCCCAATTTCACGGTCCACTGAACATAGAAAATGAAAGTGTTAGTTTCAGGTTAATGTTTTTGGTCAAGGTAGTTTTTGATGATTTTGAAGTCCAATCAACTTGAAACTTAGTACACATGTTCCCTATGGTATGATCTTTCTAATGTTAATGCCACATTAGACTTTTTACCCAATTTCACGATCCATTGAACATAGAAAATTATAGTGTGAGTGGGCCATCTGTGTACTTTGGACACCTTATTGTTTTCTTCACTTACCATAATGAATTTTCTAGGTAAAAATTTTCTTGAGAGATTGTGGCACACACGACACAGATTATTAATAAAAAAAAAAACCAGATAAAAACTGAATCATAAGACAAAAAAAATATGTTTGGTATTCGAACAAGTATTAACAAAAAGCCTTTACTCATGTTAATGGCAATTAAATAATATAACACCCAAACCGATCTAATGATAAAATAATCCTGTTATTTTAATATGCCTTAATTTTAGAAAAAAAACACTACAACCTACATGTATATTTACCCAAATTACTGAACTTGTACAATGTCCTTCATCTTTGATCAACTTTATCCTTTTTAGAATAAATTTGTTCAAAAACTAATTTTTCCGTATACTCTCTCATCGCGGCACGCGATATTCACAAATTAGTTGAAAAGAAACTCTTTTAGTACGAAAATATGAAACATTGCTAACTGCATATCATTCAAAATATACCTGTGTCCCTTGCGAACAAAGTTGGCATTTTCTTTCGTTCGGATAAATTACTAGTGTAAACGTTCGGTCGTAAAATACGCTATTTTAAATAGATTTTAACTAAATGGAAAAAGGGAGACAAACACAATTTTACAACGACCAAGTTAAGGTGCATTACGTACGTCAAAGTATATGATTTTTGTTTAATTTACAAGTTAAATGGCCAACGGAAGATAACAATGAACATTTTTTTAAATGTTGAGGTATGTTACGTATTACGTACGTCAAAAACCTAAAATTCTCTACTGAGGGACTATTTGACTATATAGTATAGATATATCAAAGTTTATCTAGTTTGTATATATTGTAGATTATTTTATCTTGGTTAATATCAATGTTCATGGGTAGGGATAATTGATTGAGTGGTTTTGCTGTGTTTAGTTTAGTTTAAACATATTTATTTAGAGTGGATTGGGAAACAAGTTTTGCAACTTATATTAATCCCTTTCCACTTTGCGGGTGCGAGTGCTACCTTGTAGCGGCATTAGCCTACTCTTTTTCGAAATCTACAAGGGTGTCTTTAACGTGCAAGAGATATGGCTCTCTCTTAACACGGGTCAGCCATTTATCGTCCCCTTCCGACGGACTATCATCGTTTCCTTAAGACCATACTCGCAAATGGTGTCAAGAGAGAGCCGAAAATTGAGTTCCTGAAATTTTCATCCCAACGGGAATCGAACCAGGAACCTTTGAGTGGTTTTGCTAAAATCCTGTTTCAAGGCAATAGAACACTTGCAATGTGTTAAACGTTTAAATTTGTTGTGTGTAGGTTCCAGCGAAATCATTCTAACAAAAATATCACGAATAATATTGCAACAGTTATTTTTTTGTTATATACAGGAACATATAATGCCTTGGATGTAGTATACAATAAGGTTTTAATGACCTCTGTTGAAAAAGATGAAAGACAACAAACACAAACATCAGGAAAACATAAATCGGGTGCAAAACTTGTTGAAATTCCAAATAAAGACGATATTCGTTCTCAGAAGTCAGAAGCTAGCAAGTCAACAGCTTTCGTTGTGAACCTATCGGATGAAGCCTCTACACAGCCACAAGCAGCTCAATCTTTGTCACCACATATATCTTCTAGTGAGTCTTATAAACAGCAAACGAAAAAGAAAATGACCACTAAAATGTCCAAAAAAACAAATGAGAAAGAAAATGGAAAAGGTCCTCAAAACTGGGAAATATGAAATGAAAGTTGGCAGACTCATCTTCTGGGACTTTGGTGGACAGTATGTCTATTATACAACACACCAGACATTCATGACTTTCAGAGCGTTGTTTCTAGTAGTTTTTGATGGAAGTAAAGGATTGAAAGAAGAAATACCTGATGTACTGTGTTTTCCAGGGCAGCACATGACACCAACCCCAGCAGGTAATATATATCAATTACAATTGTAACACCTATATAATACTGAACATACTTCATTCAACAAAGAACATAGCATGCATAATGACAATTAAAAACCAATAGTCCAGAGAAACATCCTCATCTTGATCAAATGTCTAACTTATTTGTACGTCGTCTCAAACTTTGAAAGTCATCATTGACCTAAAAATTACCAAATAGAAATGCCGTAATATCGTCACAGGAAGCTTGAAAAGTCAATCGAATTAATGCAGATTTTTTATTCACGTTTTTGTATCACACTCCGTACAGTGTGATACGAAAAATGTATATTCTAGCAAGAAATTTATAACAGGCCACAACCATGAGAAAATGTAACACTAAACAGTTTTAAGAATCGTACATCTTTACAGTGAAATACTTCAATAATTATCGAGAAATTCAGGGAAAGTAATTTTTGTTCTTGACAAGAAGAATTTAATTTTACTAGCCAAGGGTAAAGTTTTTAAAACGAATATTTTCATACACCTGTTAATTAAAACACACATGTTATATTAGTTTTATTCTTCTTTCAGTCTTTTTATTGCACTGGGTGAACTCAATCCTGACCTATTGTAAGGTGGTGTATGCTGGTATTCCTAAGATATTGTTTGTTGCTACCCATAAGGACAAGGTACCAGCGGTAAGTAGTAAAGATAGATTAGGTCTTACTTAAAGACATCCCTACGATCTTGTTTGATGTTACCCATAGTAATAAGCCACCAGTGGTAAGTGAAAAAGATGTCAAAAGATCTTTTATATAGGAAATACTTTTTTTTTCCTACCATAAGGACAAGGTAACAGTAGTAAGTGAAAGAGATATAAATAGGTCTTTTATACAGGCATTCCTTTGATCTTGTTTATTGTTATCTCTAAGGACAATATACCAAGACAAGACAAGACCTTAACGGTCGTCCCTCCGTCTATATCACTCTGTTCAGCTCTTAATATTATTCCGTATCATGTCTTTGTGACGGCAAATACGTTGACCCGGCCTTAATAACTTTGACCCGGACATATCAGCGACGTCATAATGTTTGAACCGACGTTAATAACTTTGACCCGAACTTATCAAGTCATCTGTTGTGTGCTGGCGGAACAAAGAAAACACTTTCGAAACTTTCGCAAATATAGCCCGATAAATCGATTATCAGATTATCTGCATATTGATATTGTAAAATATCAGCTGCTTGGCATTATATGAAGGCTTTTTGATCTCGTTCGCTACGCTCACTCGACAAAAAGCTTCATATTATGTCTCGCAGCTGATATTTTACGATATCTACATGCAGATAACCTGATAATCGGTACTTATTTTGGTGATCTAGATGATAACTAATAGTATATACAGTCCTTGGATGGTGTAAACTTCCAAATAACACCGTACACCATAACACCATGCACGTTACACCTTTGCATCATACGGCTTACACATTACACCATACACCATTCCCCATTCTACCTACACGATCCGAAATTACCCATAATGCAATTAAATTTCAAAGAAAGCGTGCGACTACAAAATTATTTATTTGTTTTAAAAAACGAATTTTGATCACAATATTGCAAATTAATATATAAAATTAAGGCTTCCGTGATCATGGTCATATAAACAATACAGACAAATGACAGATCAAATACATATACATGTATTTGTAAATAAAGTATGCATAAAACTTTGCTTGTAATATAAATAAAGCCGTGATCTGCCTTTCTGTAGAGGCAGTGTCTGTGCGTACACGCGTAGCCGAATTGGCCTCCATTAATAAACAATGATATAGGATTCACTGCTTTTATTATTAAGTTCTGATCGGTTTTATTAATGTAGCATAAATTTCAAAAAAATTGGTTTTCAGATAAAATCGACAAATAATGCAAAAAAAACGAATAGTACTTAGATCATATAAAATATAATATAATCATGATAATTGAAAGCGATATTGGTGTACAGTTAACAGGTCTGGATGAACTCTGAAAATCAAGTATACTGGGTTTTGCGAGTTCAGGATCCCGTAATGCAATAAATAGTCATGCTTATGGCCAGCGTAATTATTTTTCCTCCCTTAAAATGTCAAGATTGAAAACGATTTTTCCCTTTTGAGTACTATATGATGTATTATTTTAAAATGAAACTTGATTTTTTTTTCCTCAAATATTGAAAAAAATCTCAATTTTTTTTTAAGTAATAATCCTTATAAGTTCAACATTCAAAGTTTTCGTTTTATGTTAATAAAATGTATGTATCTTTCACCAAGTTAGGACATTATGGAAATTCAAGTTTGGTCAGGTTTGAGTGTAAACGTTTCTCGGACCAACATATTTTTGGTCATGTCAAGTAATCCTTGATCCTTGATCCTGGACCTCCTATGGCATCCATTAGTTATTAAAAAGATTACATAAAAGAATATATAAACCTTTCAAATTTACCGTTTATGAAATAAAAATATTGCCAGTGGACCACTCCAATCTCCTTTTTTGGCGCTTACAATTTTCAACCCTCGAATTAAGCTTTCAATCTAACTTAAAAATTAAAAACTTGCTTTCTAACCGACCTTTTCATGTATCGGAAAGGCAACACTCGTTATTTTATACGAAAATCCTGCTATGGCCTTATACAAATGCATGTTGTTAACTTGGGAGTTTCTGCACTGTCACTTGACTCAGAATAAACATCAAGTATGGCAGTGAAACATTAGGTCCGAAGTCTCATAGAAGAATATTTTTTTCCAATAGTTGCCGGGGTTAATCCTTCCTGGGTTCAAAATATACATGAAATATCATAATGCCATGATTTTTTAATTTGTTGGTTTATGGATTTTCCCCATGAAAAAGTCGGGTCGGTCGGTCGAAAAAAAAAAGAAAAAAATATCTTTCAAGACAGAAAATATGCCAAAAAAAATGTATTTCACCTTTCTAACATTATGTTTGGTATGCTATTTTGTCATCATTTCTTAAATTTTAGTTGATAAAATATTCTTGCTCAGCTGTCATAAACATCGCATGACATTGTCTAATAATTTGAGTTCGTGAAAAGGGGGGGGGGGGGGGTGTCCACGGAAACATGCGAAATTAAATTGTCATTTCTCAAACAAGAAAAAAACCCAGATCTGTGTAGCTCTTAATCAATTTTTGGAAATTTTGTGATTATTGACCCTCAAGCACGAAAACTGATAAAGAAAAAAATGCCAAAACTTTTGCCAACACACGTGTCAAAAACGTAATAGACTGGTCCACTGGAAAAACGTGAATATCGGGTTCATCAGTTGTCAAGCATTCCCGTTTTTTGTGAGCTTTTCCCATCACTTTGCGCCCTGCGTTGTTAACTTTTACAAAAATCTTCTCAAAAACTACTGGGCCAAATTTATCCAAACTTGGCCACAATCATCATTGGGGTATCTAGTTTAAAAAATGTGTCCAGTGACCCGGCCAACCAACCAAGATGGCCGCCATGGCTAAAAATAGAACATAGGGGTAAAATGCAGTTTTGGGATTATAACTCAAAAAACAAAGTATTTAGAGCAAATCTGACATGAAGTGAAATTGTTGATCAGGTCAAAATCTATCTGCCCTGGAATTTTCAGATGAATCGTATAACCGATTGTGAGGTTGCTGCCCCTGAATTAGTAATTTTAAGGAAATTTTGCTGTTTTTTGTTATTATCTTGAATATTATTATAGATAGAGATAAACTTTAAACAGGAATAATGTACAGCAAAGTAAGACCAAAAAATTAGTCAACAATGACAAAAATGGTCAATTGACCCCCTAAGGAGTTATTGCCCTTCATAGACAATTTTTAACAATTTTCATAAAATTTGTAGATTTTCACTAACAATTTCAACTGAAACTACTGGTCCAAGTTCATAATAGATTGAGATAATTGTAAGCAGCAATATTGTTTAGTAAAGTAAGATCTACAAACACATCACCATCACCAAAACACAATTTTGTTATGAATCCATCTGTGTCCTTTGTTAAATATTCACATAGACCTAATATTCACATAGACCAAGGTGAGCGACACAGGCTCTTTAGAGCCTTTAGTTATTGTATATGCCAGAAAATAAATAGAATTAGAATATTGTTGACGAGAAAATACATATCCATGTGGAATTCGCCTCAGTTTGTTTTTTCAAGTTTGATATCCAACTTCTTAATCCCCAATCCACATTTACCCGAAAACCTTGTATATTGTATATTTTTGATTGACTACCATCATGCTCATTTGACCTTCAGGGACTGAGATAAATATGTACTGAGATAAATATGTTATGGTTTATACTCTGTCAAAGCCAAAATGATTGAATATATCTAATTTTAAATTCATTCATGCATGCAGTAAAACATTTCTTGAATGAGTGAAATTATATGAAACAATTTTTCAAACTTTTATCTTTATTGCGTTTAGCCTACATGTGAAAAAAATGGGAAAGGACTTGTGATAGACAAATGGACAACTATAAACACACATATGTATTGCCATTTTCTTTAGTTATGAAATGTAGAAAATCCCCCATTCAGATATCCTCATTACATATAATCTGTGTTGAAATGCGTTGAAAGCATGGGAGTTTGTATTTCTCGCTCCTATATTCGTGAATATTTTCTTCGCCTAAAATGTGATTGATGTTTATATTGTTCTTATTAGTCCTGAATATTATAGTACGAATCACACCTCTTAACACAATCGTAAGAAGAAATGGGGAAAACCATAAATGACACAGTACAAAACTCCCAGTATATTATATTTTATCATGGCCATTATAATGCTTAATCTATATATTGTTTACTACAAACATGAAATCGACATCCAAATTATACCACCAGCTATTTAATTTGCTGGTACTACTACTACTACTTTGCGTTACACAACATTCCTCAAAACAGGGACTTAGTATAGAATGTTCCTGCTCAAAATAAGGCAATTTTGATATTTCAAAGAACTCAGGTGTTTTTCGTTTTATTTTGCCTGGCATTGTCGGTATGTTTTCAGCTTATAAGTTTGAAATTCCCATTACACATACTATATTGCCTCCCTTAATGTGCAGCAGCAAATATTCCAGAAGTACGTAATAAATACTTAGGATCTCGTATCATGACTTAAAAATTAATAAAAGTAATGAATCCTTTTTTCAGACAGGATAATATGCTCACCTCTGAGCCTTTCATAGCTGACTTACTTTGGTCTCTTGTGGAGAGTGGTCTCATTGGCAATCATATACTATAGTATTACATCTCCTTTTAATGGACGCACTACGTTTGCACGTATATGGAAATTAAAATGTTTAACGTTTGCACTCAGCTTTTATTTAACAGGTTTATTCCAATCAATCTAGATTGCCATCATGTTCTCTTTTTATTCAAAAAAGTGTCTCTCTACACAATTTCAGTGATTTGATAGCTCAAGCTGACTTGTACATGTTGTATAATAAAATTATATCAACGCATCAACCAAAACACTTTATTATGTAAATCTATATATATAGCTGCATAGTAAATCAGCAATATTTTGATATCTGAATGCATTGCATTATATACAAACATTTTGACAAATGACAGCAACATTACAACACAATGACAACAACAATTTATTCCAATCAATTAAGATTGCCAGCATATCCTCTTTTTATTCAAAATAGTATCTCGCAACAAAATTTCAGTGATTTGATGCCTCAAGCTGACTCATATAATAAAATTATTTTAACTTGTCAACAAAATTTCAGTGATGTGATATTTTATAAACCTCAAGCTGACTCATATAATAAAATTATTTTAACACGTCAACCAAACCTAACCATATTTGCACTTTATTATGTAAATCTAGTGATGACTCATATAATAAATTATTTAAACATGTCAACCAAAACTGACCATATATGCACGTTATCCTGTCTATTATGTAAATCTATAAAGCAGCATAGCAAATCAGCAATGTTATGTTTCTTTTCTATTTAAGTAATATAAAACTGTCACTGAAGTCAGTATCTGTATCTGTATTTCCTACTTCTGAATATGGATGGGTATGTCACTGATTCATTTCGGCTATTGTGTGATTGGTGGGTCTGCGCATAAATAAGTCGTGTTTGCTAGGGTGTGCTGATTTAAACCCAGTGGTTCAGGATGTTTTGTATGATACACCTTATCGCTAATCCTGGCTAAGCCGGCTGCTTGAACTTTTGATGCATATAACAATCACTTTTCCATGTGGCGTCAGATATTTTGTTTTATGACGTCAAAATTTTACGGGAACCTGTGTGATATTTAGTAATGGCAGACAAATAGCGATAAGGTTTATAAAACAAAGCCAGTAGTACATCACCCAACACTGTGACTGACATGAGAGATTTCCTTTGTACTTAATAATGAAAAGTATGAGAAGTTCTCTTCTTGGAAAAGTATACTGTTACACGTAGTATATTATGTCGGTTGGTTGATTTTGTAGGTAGCTAAATTTCAAGTGACAAATATTTTATTCCTGTTTGCATAAGTATTTTTTCGAACGTTCACGATATCATTTATAATCCATAAAGACAAATCTTACACAATTGACGAGATTGTTCATAATTATACTGTCAATGTATCTTTGTTCCACCTCATAGATGTTCCAGTGGAAACTTTATTATAAACAATGTCATAATACCAGTACCTGATGGAACATTTATTCTATACTATTTATTCTGTAAGGAACATCTACTGTAATATTTTTTCCATTTGGAACTTATATTATAAAAGAACTTCTATTCCGTCACAATACAACACCTTATGTGCAATACATGTAACACTGTACAGTGTACAATTTTATTTTGAACATTTTCTGGAAAACAGAATCATAAATCCAAGGCAAACAAACACAAATTACGAAGGAATATTTATGAAGAGCCAGTCAAAAATGGGGAACGAAGCAACGTTAAAAATGATGTTGATAACCCATGATATAACACTAATGTTCCTATGCGTGGATAACCTCTTTTTACGGCTTCTTAATTTTAAACAAAATCATTTCTTGTATGATAGCTGCAAGTGATAACAAGTGTCCAATCTTATAGCCATTGTTCAATATAAATAAGAATATGAGAAAAATAATGTAATTACTTTAATATACACATTAAATTTTTTTTTTTTTTTTTTCGTATTCTCATCTATAATATATATAGTCTACCGAGTAATGTAATTTGCTTCTCTGGAAAAATATTAATGAAGATTATTATTATTGTTTATGTTTACAATCCGAAAATTAAGATAAAAAGAACTTCGATTTCAACCAATGAAATGTCGTACACCATTCATTCACACCATTCCAGATTGCACGTTACACAATCACACGATTCCTCATACACCATTACACCATTCCCCTTACACCATACACCATTCCCCTTACACCATACACCATTACACCATTCCCCTTACACCATACACCATACCACCATGCACCTTACACCATTGCACCCTACAGCTTACACCTTTACACCATACACGTTTTTTTGGAAAGTTTACACCATCCAAGGGCTGTAGTTGGAATTGTTTTATAACTCATATTCGAGAGGGGAGTAAACTAGTTTTAATCTGTTACCATCAAATCATGATTTTTTTTTAAATATGTTTAAAGAAGCAACAAATTAAAGTTCCCTCAAATTTAGAACCAAGCATAATGTATGCGTCTTATGGTCATATAACATGTATATAAATTTGATGACATAAACATTTCATACAGTGTCTTATGATTGGTATGCCCCCACCGAAGCGGAGGGGGCATTAAGTTTTACCCTTGTCTGTTCAAACGTCCATTCGTACGTACGTCTTAAAGTCGATCTCCGTTCTCTAACTTAAGTTTTCCTAAAGGAAATGGTATGACACTTATACACAATGCTTATCACTACAAAGCACAAATCAAGTTTGAATTTGGGTAGTGCCACTTTAACTTTTCTAGAGTTACAATGTATGACCCTTTACAAATGAAAAACGTGCTGAATTGTTCGTTTCTGTTCTCTTATTTTAGTTTGGTTTAACCAAATGCTATGACACTTATACACAATGCTTCTTACCACAAACAACAGATCAATTTTGAATTATGGGGGTATCACTTTTATTGTTCTAGTGTTATGCCTCTAACAAATATTATGAAACATATAACCCAAGTCAAAGTGAACTGCAGTTCTTTAGCAGTTCATTAGCATTCACAGTTCCCACTTGACAGCAGTTGTTTGGCAGTTTATTAGCATTCACAGTTTCCACATGACAGCAGTTCTTTTGCAGTTTTTTAGCATTCACAGTTACCAAATATAAGGCAATGAATAATTTGCATAAAGGCATTCCAATAGCATTCCATAGCTGTTTCTTAGCAGTTTATTTAGCCTTCACAGTTCTTTGGCAGTTATTTTTAACGAAAAATTTATATAAATGAGATTTGAATATTCATGAGAACTGCTATAATAACAGCTATCAAATAATGAATATTCATGAGTACTGCTATAATAACAGCTGTCAATAATAAATATTCAGGCCAACTGCTAAGTTTTACATCCTAATATGGTTTTATAAACTGCTAATAACCATTGTATAATGCTATCAGATCTGCCAAAAGTTGCAATACAAAGGTGACACATGAATAATCAATATACAGTGTACAAGATATGAAAGTAAAAATTATTAGAATTCTAATATTTTACTGCAAGTCTTCGTGAAATTTCAAAAAGTTGTACTTTTTGTAATTAGAGCAGAAACTATACAATCTAATAACAGACTTAATATTAAGGGAATGTAAAATAAATTGTGAGTAGCACTTACTTTAGCTGGTCTTAGACCCTTTATTAATTATGTAAGTTGCCGTAATGATATATTAACAATTAAAAATGCACTTTAATTATCAAGACTTTTAAAAAAGCAACTTATTTTAAAAGAGCTATTACTGCTAAGAGGCTAATTACTACCTTGACTAAGTGATTTTCAAATAAGAAGTTATTTCATTGTTATCATTATTTTATTACCAAACATGCCAAATGTACTGTTTTTATTATATTGAATGTAGACCAAAAGACAACAGTTATATCCTCTTTCTCTTTTGGATTTAAACAAATAAATTATTATGTTTCTTTTTTCTGATACAAACTAAAGTAAAATTATATATAATAACTTAATTTCATTAAATGGATTGTTTGAAAATTTTTAACTAATCAGCTATTTGCAGTCTAGGTTTACCTATGAATTCCCTCCCCCTTTTTTCAACTCTCGAATATGATTAGATTTGTTATTAAATAAAATAATAGATTAAAATAATCATATCTAAATTTTTTTCAAATAACATCTTGAACTGTAAGTATATATATGCTAGAATTCAAGTACAATCCTGTCAACATCAGATATTCTATTTAAATAAACAACTATCCCCCTTTTTGGGGGGCTTTATGTATGATTTCTGTTTCCCCCTACAAAGGTATGTCAGAATATACACAAGCACTATCTGTAACTTTCAACTTACTGTACTGCAGGTGTGTAAAAGTATTCAATTCATCCAAAGTTAAGCTTATAATTGACAAAAATACAGTTTTTCACGACACTTGTAAGTATTTCCACACAACGTGGAGCCAAAATGCACATTTGAAAATGATCAAACTATCTTCAAATAAATGTTTAACTTCAAGCTGAAAACATAGCCAGATCCAAGCATTTTTATAACAAAGATTTATAGGTCAACTGCTATCGAACTGCTGTCATAACTGTTGTCCCGACTGCTAAGTGGAATGCTAAGACGAATGCTAAGATGAATGCTAAGCTGAATGCTAAGAAATGGTGAAATGTGGCAGTTTTTCAACTGCTATTAGATTAAATGCTTAGAACAGCTAAAGGACTGCTAAAAATATGAAGAACTGGTAAAAAACAGCTAAAAAACAGCTAATATTATAGCAGTTCAGTTTGACTTGGGTATAAACAATACCACAAATATCAGATTATAAACAAATTTGGATGTCGTCACCTTAATAATTCTTCAGTTACATCCTTTTAAAATTGTATATATTATGTAAGCAGTCATATGTGTCCCATGAACACATCCCCCATTTATTTTTGAATCATTTCAAAATGAAAAATTCATCCCCATTTTCGGGTGAACGAAACTGTCACAATTATCAAAGGTACCAAAGGAGAGACTATAAGCACAAGTAATACATCATAACTATAATAGTTTTAAAGTATTGCATGTACATGCATGTAGAAACAAAGTTGTTAAAAAAAAAGTTACTAGTGTTGTTGGTACTGTCTGTATAATTTGATTATACAATGTATCAACAGTCTGTTATAAGCACTATCGCATTCTTTTGACTAGAAAAAAAAGAAATTAAGTATGACGTCAACCATTTTGTTTTACAACTTCATATTCAGCCTCCAAACCTGTTTTTAATGATGGTTATTTTTTGCCAGGAGAATGTGGAAACCAGACGTGCACTATTGTACAGCGAAGTAGAGGAATTATTTAAGGACCACGAAGGAAGAAATCATCTTGTCCTTGACAAACAAATATTTGTAAATGCAACTGATAAAGATGATCAAGAAATTGAATCCCTGAAGAAAGCCATCACTGAGCTTACTTTCGATCATCCATGTTGGGGGGAGGACATGCCGAATGCTTGTGTCCCCCTTGAACTGGAGATTGCTGAAATGGTAGCTGCAGGAAAGCAAATATTGTCATTGGTAGAACTTGAAGAATTAAATTCAATCAGCAAGGTGTCCGTTCTGGATTTAGAACAACTTAATGACTTCCTACACTTCCAACATTCTCTTGGGAAGCTAATCTACATTGATACTCTTCAGCTCCGGGATTATGTTATAATTAACCCACTTCTCATGGTGGAGGTTATGAGATCATTTGTAACAGGTAGTTATACATTTTAAATTATGTAACAGTCGATTTTTGTGTAAATGTTATTGGTGTCATCTGTGACATCATACAATATACAAAGAGAGAAGATGTGAACAATAATAATTAATATTAAAATAGACAATGCTTTGGTCAAAAAAACACTGACAAATCAAAATGTATTTTTAACTTTTTCATGTGTTTTCGTACTGATTTTTCCTCTGACTTTTCTATATGAATTTCATTGTAAGTTTGTTTGTTTGTAATTCAGATGTTTAATACACTTTACTTGACAACAGAGAATTGAAACTCGCATGTTTATGAACAAACACAAATAGCCAATCAAACAATGTTTTATCAATTTTACAGTTTAATTTTACTGGGTTTTTTTCAACTGAAATCTTGGTGTTTTGAAGATTATTAATGGGTCTTGTTAAATTGGAATAATCTTTTCATCTAGATGTTTTTTATCATTTTGTAGAAAATTCATATCAAAAGTTGTAGTCATCCTACTAGTTTTCTGGTTAAACATCAACATGTTTTGGTTAATTTGCAATGGGGATCTGGTTTTTTTTAACGCTTTTTTAAGATACAATTCCAAATTAATTTCTCGTGTCAATATTTACTACCTTAGTGTTAAATATCAATATAGCTCATGCCCCAATTTATAAATAAAATGACCAAAGAGATATAATTGGTATCAAATTGAAGAAGTATTTGTTTTTCTTGTGTACAATTTGGAAATTAGTATGGCGTTCATTATCACTGAACTAGTATATATTTGTTTAGGGGCCAGCTGAAGGACGCCTCCGGGTGCGGGAATTTCTCGCTACATTGAAGACCTGTTGGTGACCTTCTGCTGTTGTTTATTATTTGGTCGGGTTGTTGTCTCTTTGACACATTCCCCATTTCCATTCTCAATTTTAAATCTAAAAACATACACCAAAAAGCACAATATGCAATGTGTTGAGAACGAATTTCATTTTGTATTGGTATGTCCAGCATATAGGGCAATTAGAATATTGTTTTTGCCACGCTATTATTGTTCATGGCCTACTATTTTTAAACTATCTTGTTTGTTGAAAGCTAATTCTAGATCTCTAACAATTAAGCTCTGTAACTATTTAAAGAGTGCATGGAAAGCTAGATCTGATATTATTGGTTAGCTACATTATGTATGTTATTATTGTATTGTTCTCTGTTACCAGTCTTTTGTCACATTATGTATATATTATGTATTGCCATAGCATGTTCTATATGCTTTTGCAAATAAAAATTCATTCATTCATTCAATAAAACAAGGATGAGTATTGGATTGAAAAGTGTAAAACAAATGGATACAATACATGGTCAATCAACCAATATTTTTCGTCCTTAGTGGGTGATCTATCTCTGTATGTTTATTTTCAGACATAGGGTTTTGGCCAAAGAAAAGAAGAATGCAAGTAATTTTCAGTAGAATGTCAGAAAGTGGTATCATATGCCGAGAAGACCTTTATCAGATTTGGGAACAAAAGGACTTCCGTCCAATTTTACGATACAAAGAGTTTATATTCAATATCCTCATTCATTTGGATATTTTGGCAGAGCAACGGAGATATGACACAGCAACTGGCAGTCGGTTACCAGTAGAGAACTTCTTTGTTCCCTGTATGGTCACACAAAGAAATACCACCAGTTTCATGAACACAGAATGTACACCAGAGAAAGCAATATGTCTAGCCTTTGTTTTTAAAGGAACTGTCATACCACCAGCTTTGCCCAATCGTCTAATTAGTGCATGTTTGAGCATGTGGACTTTGAAGCAGTATGAAGGGAGGAAACTCCTCTTTTCAGGATTTATTGTAGTCTCCTTTGACAAGGCACATGATATTTTAGTATGTGTTGAAGGCAACAAAATTCTTCTTTACATAGTCCATAAAACCGCCGCTGGATTGATAGTACCAGATATAGCTACTGGAGTTAAGGAATGTTTGGTTACAACAATGGAGAGAATATCAGATTTCTATCAGTCCACAATCAATGTCAAACACAGCCAACAATCACCTTTCCATATTGAATATTCATGTTCAAATCTGAAATGCCTCATCAGTGAAAAAGAAGCTTTGCAGACCAACGAATGGGTTTGTGACGAACATAAACAAACACACAGAGCAGGACACTTCGCTGTTTGGAATCAAGATAAGGTATACATTCATTGGTATTAGGTGTATTATATGGTATTATTATTAGTTAATACTTTCTAAGGAAAATAACAGCAAGATAGAAAATTGAGAAATGAGTTTTTAAATCAGTTTCTTATGAAGTTAGCAGAATTATTACAAAAAAAAAAAAAAAAAAGAGTAGTGTTATTTTTAAATCTAAATTTCCCGTCAAATCACCGAGTAGTAAACAATCAAGTTTATGTTATAATTATTACATGAATGAGAAACAAAAAATCGGTGCATCATCAAATGTCTGTGTAATATAGAAACACATGCGTTCATAATATATGGTTATTGGCTATTCTGTTTTGGTCCTGTTTGATTTTTGTGACAAAAATGTCGGTTATTGATTTGGGGATGTACGGCGGGCGGGCGGGCGGGCGGCAACCAAATGTTGTCCGTGCATTTACTCATGAACCGTTCATCCAAAGCTTTTAAAATTTTAATATGTTGTTACTGACAACAAAATGAAGGTCAAGTTGAAGAATGACGATTTTGAACTTTACCGTTAAGGAGTTATGGTTCTTGAAAGATTGAAAAATGGTGTTTCCAGTCGTGTCCGTGCATTTACGCATGAACTGTTCAACCAAAGCTTCCCAAATTTTAATATGTTGTTACTGATGACAAAATGGAGGTCAAGTTCAAGAATGACGATTTTGACCATGACCGTTCAGGAGTTATGGTTCTTGAAATATTGAAAAATGGCGTTTCCAGTTGTGTCTGTGTATTTACTCGTGAACTGTTCAACCAAAGCTTTTCAAATTTTAATATGTTGTTACTGATGACAAAATGGAGGTCAAGTTCAAGAATGACGATTTTTACTTTTACCGTTCAGGAGTTATGGTTCTTGAAAGATTGAAAAATGGCGTTTCCATTCATGTTGTTGCATTTACTCATGAACCATTTAACCTAAGCTCTTTCAAATTTTAATATGTTGATACTGATGACAAAAGGGAGGTCAAATTTGATATTGACGATTTTCACTTTCACCGTTCATCAGTTATAGTTCTTGTGATATTGCCAGGACACAAATAAATGTAAATAAATCCGGTTTGCTGTCGTTGTGACAGCCTCTTGTTATTCATTTGTATATAATTCTTTTCACAGGAAAAAGAACAAGAACAGTGTGAACAGAACTGTCAAGGTAATATTTTTATTTGGTAAAATCTGTAACAGGTAGATAATTAGCATGGTGTGTTTGTCAATCAAAATCCAAAGGTGATAATGTGTTAATCGTTTGACAAAGGCATTGTGTAAAGGTAACTGTGTAATAAAGTTTTAAGACCATGTTAGCTATTTTAATCCTTTGTCATATGTTGTATTTCTGTACATACTTTTTAAATATATGTATTTGCAATTATAATGGCAATCTATTTAAAAGTTTCATCCAATATAAACATCTGTGTCAGTTTCTAAATAGTTGGATTGGTATTTGTTGAATATCTTTGTCACTGTTCAACACAGTTATGTTCCAATAACCCTTGTCCCCCTGTATATACATGATATATGTCCACAATTGGTTTGTTTTCCGTTTCTAACTTTGGTTGCCTCATCTGAATGTTATAAAACTGATACACTATGTGTATTTCCATTCATCACAAACCACGTTCTACTTTAGTTGGCATCACTTTTACCGTTCTCAGGTTATGCTGCTTTATAATTGTATATGCATCTGGGGCACCATCTGTGTTCCATGAACACGTTCTCTTTTTGTTATGCATACTGTTTTGAAGGGTGTTGTGTGTCTTTGTATTCTCCTAAGTTTTGCCATTTTTATGGCAGTTTCTCTTCCACTTATAATGCAAATTAAATGTCCTATTGATTTCGAATGCCTCCCTTTTAATTTTTTTTACCAAACTCTACAATATATGTAGTAAATGCATTTTCATCTGTTGATCCAAACACATATACTTTAAAGGACACAATTCACTATACTATGAAAGTTTGTATAATTATAGGTTTAGGAGATGATGCTTTGAATCAAATTCCAAGTGATGTTGAGCTTCAACGATTCTCATCAGGTTGTGACGAATCCACAATACAAAAGTTGGCCATACATCTTGGTATGACTTTGAAGGAATGGGAGAAACTCGTGACTGATTATCGTTGGATTGATATTGTTAAGTATAGAATACTAGTCAACTGGCGGGAAAAAAACTCAGGAAGATTCCGCAACCTAGCAAAAGCTTTAACAGATATGGATGTATCAACTCATTACCTTTGTCAGGTAAACTATTCTGATGCACTTAGGGAACAATCAGTTAAATGTCAGCCCTGGGGGGATACGTTTTTCTTTTCTAAAAAAATATCCTGATACCCAATTTGTCGAAACATCTTCTGGTCAAGCAGATGAAAATTATTGGTAATTAAGATTCTATTATACCTTATACTGTTAAATTTTGAAAAACATATTTTGATTGATACTGTCAAATATCTAAATAGAAAACAACCAAAAGACCCTCCCCCGAAAATGAAATAGTTGCTGTCTAGCATAACAAATTAACATTTTACGATAAAGAATTTCGTTCTGACTGACTGTTCTAAAATCAAACAATATGTTGACCGTTTTATTTTTTTTGAAGACCTCAGTTGTATATTATATTTAAAAGAAATTTATGGACCACACAATTCTTTAACAAATCATAGACATGGATTATGTTCGTAAAGAGTGCAAAAAGTATATCTGTTATAGCTTTGTGAAAGCTGAACCTTGATAGTGCAAGTAGTATATCTGTTATAGCATTGTGAAAGCTGAACCTTGATAGTGCAAGAAGTATATCTGTTATAGCATTGTGAAAGCTGAACCTTGATAGTGCAAGAAGTATATCTGTTATAGCATTGTGAAAGCTGAACCTTGATAGTGCAAGAAGTATATCTGTTATAGCATTGTGAAAGCTGAACCTTGATAGTGCAAACATTTTCTTTCTATTATTTAATTTTAACGGTAATGATGAATTTAACTAAAACATGCACATTGTTGAAATTGCAGGTGAATGATGCAGGCTCTTTAGAACTCTCAGCTTAATCTTAACTCAATCTCCGTCTCTTTTAAAACATTACATATAAAAAAGAAGATGTGGTGTAATTGTCAATGAGACTACTCTCCACAAAAGACCAAAATGACACAGACATTAACATGTAAAGGTCACACGCATGTTTTACACATATGGGTATCAAACAAAATCATTGTCATTTCTTTCAAAGATATGAGATATGTAATTTGAACGACCAGTGTAGAATTACTTCCCTTTGTTTGGAATATTTTTAAAATCAGTTGCTCAAAATAAAACACATTCAAATGTGACAAATTGAAGGGGAATTATTTAAAAAAAATGTAATTCGATTTTTATAAAATTTTGTAGGTTAAAAGAATAAGAAAAGGAGAGTACGGTATGTAGTACTTTAATATCTGTTTATTTATTCATAATTGTCTTTGACGGCAATTTATATACTACTACATTGAAAATAGATGTCTTATTTAGGATAATACATTCTGCCCTAACCGTTGTGTACTTGCAGTGATGTCTTAAACTGTATCTTATATATCAGAAATGAAATCACTATATATGCTATTTATTTTTTGCATGTGTCTTTTTTTTCCCATATTGAACAGAGGTCAGGCAGGGGTTGGGATCTAACAGAACATATTTAACCCCTTAGCATGCATTCACCAGTCATGAACCTCCAGTCTGTGTTAGTCATGTGTGCTTTTTTAGTCTTTGTTCATTAATGTTTTTCTGAGTTATGTGTGGGGTGGATTTGACCTTGTTTTAAGGGTACGGCGCAAGCTAGGTGTGGGAGTTTGTCACGACTTTGAAGAGCCATTCCATTCTTAATTTTTTATAATGATTTTTTGTCTTGCAATACAATACCTCCCTATGTTACCTTGGTTACTACATATATTCATTGATTGATTAATAACAAATGATAGTGCTCCAAGATATCAAATGTCTCTATCTGTAACTAGTCAACGTTCGGGCTGTTAGAAATAGTCTAGCATGGGTCAGGTGCTTTAAGACCTTGCATTTCAATAAATGTTTCACATGAGGCATAAAAGTACATACATACACATAAACAACAATTTCGTGACAAGAAACAAGTAGTGAGGTCGGCTTGTTATATACCTGGTTACTAACATTCCTATTTTTGTACAAAAACAAATTGTTTGAATTGGTTGGCATAGTGATATTAGATGGATCACTTGGTTTTCTGTATATTGTAATCAACACATTTTAGTCCTAAAACGAGAGTTGACAGCCACTGATGAGATATTAAAAAAATCGAAAACAAACTCACAAAACCATGGCAAAAATGAAAAAATGATGAACAGACACACTAAACACAAACCACAATTAGACTGAGCAACACGAACCTTACATAATCAGGTATACATACTCATGGTAACCCTGTAAATTATTTGTATTTGATATTTTCTTATATCGCAAATGTTCGGTATACATTTAGAACATAATGTAAATTACCAGATATTATCCAGAGCAACATACTAAACAAATTTGGTATGTTCACCACCTATTTGGAAAGGGACTTTTATTCGTACAGAAATTAGTTTTCACTCTTTAACTTCACGTTATAGAGTTATAATCTTATAAAAATGGAAACATTGCTAATCCTTTTCCCCTGTTCCTTTACTAAGTTTGCCTTAAAAAAAGTAATGAAACTTGTATACAGTATTTATTACCATAAAATACAGGCAAAGTTTGATTTTCGGTGAAGTCACTTTTAATTTAAGAGATGATCTATATACAGCGAATTTTGAAACTATATTTCTTATATCTTTTAAAGAAAGATGATTTAGTTTTTTGGGGTTAACATTTCAATGATTTGATTATTTTTTTGACGATTTAGTTTTTTGGGGTTAACATTTCAATGATTTGATTATTTTTTTATACAATATGTTTGTACACCTTTATGCATTGTTACAAAAAAAAACGTTAACAGAAATTTAGATTTTTTTTAAAATTCTGTATTTTGTTGATAAATTGACACATTTGCACTTAAAGCAGGGGTTATTCGAAGGCGACACAAGGAGTTCCGCAGAACCCTTTACAAACTGAGCTGTATAGTTAAAAATATTATAATGTATCCATTTAATCATTTTGATGACCTATCTACTATTGTCAAGTGCCCTTAAAAAACTGAATTTAATTGCTCGGTTCACCGTTGAGAACATTAAACCTTGTCAATTATAAATTTCTATTTAATTTTATGTTGATATGATGTGTTTTTTTCTAGATAATTTTGAAGACTCAGATGTCATAATAACTAAAGATTTATGTCTTCTTATTGTTATTTATTTACAGATATCAGCGAGGAATACCTGGATTTGATTCCAACCGATGAAATACTAGATGAACTGGCACAAGTAATAGGAGTTGTATCGTTCCAACTGGGTATAGAATTAGAATTACCAATAACATCATTAGATATTATACAGTATAACAATGATCGGAACTTAGTGGCACAATGTAAAGACATTTTATATGAATGGAGAGAGCAGGGAGTCAGGCCAACCATAGGTGTTCTCGTCAATGCTTTGGTAAATGTTGGGAGAGGTACTAAGTGTTTGGAGGAGATCATCAAAAGTAAAGGAGTGAAGAAATATATTTCACAAGAAAAGGTTGAAGAGGAGAAACAAGGAAAGTTAAAGACATTAATGAAAAAAATGAATCCTTTTCAGAAGAAGAAATAGTACTAAAACTATTCAGTCAATATGATTTAATATTGATGTATGTCATACCGTTGCATGTTTGTGTGTTGTTTCAGGGAACAATTGTTATCGTTTTTGGTGGGGTCTTAATGTAAATAATGTTAACATTCATCAGCACGAAATCAAGAAACAAAACATGGTTATTAAGCATGTTAAGACAGTACATAGCAAATTTACATAACAGTAGTGTAGCCTTATAAATTCAGGATAGCGACGCAGGCTCATTAGCTCCCCTAGTTCATACAAATATCAAAAATAATAAAAGAAATATAACATTGTTAACAAGACTGTACATAGAGAATTCATATAACAATAGTGTAGCATATAAATCCAGGTGAGCCCAAGTTTCTCCACAGGTTTATATGAGTTCATGTCACCTATATAGCTGTTCATCCACAGACTTAATGGAGTTCATATTACTTGTGGAACAGTTAGTTCTGACACAGGTAATAGGGAGTTCATATAACTTATGGAACAGCTAGTTCGTCAGTTTTTTTGGAGTTCATGTTCATCTTCTAATTTAAGGGAATTCATTTCATTAGTGGAATATCTAGTTTCTCCTCGGATCTTAGGGAGTTCATGTCACAAGTGAAGCAGTTAGTTTCTCTGCAGGTTTAATGGATTTTATGTCAAAAGCTAAGCAGATAGTTCCTCCACAGATTTAGGGAGTTCATACCGTATAGCGGGTTATTTTCGCGGGTGTAAAATTTCGCGATTTTCATTGAATAAGGTACTATACGAAAAATTTTGGCGGTTATTATTTTGGCGGATTCAATATTTTTAACATTACCTTTGCATGTACACTTTTAAAAATGCGTAATTTATTTTGGCGATTTTGTTCTATCCGCGAAAATAAGCGAAAATTTACACCCCGCGAAAATAACCCGTTATACGGTATCACTAGTGGAGCAGCTGGTCCTTCACAGGTTTAATGAAGTTCCTGTTCCAAATGGAGCATCTAGTTTCTCTACTGGTTTTAGGGAGTTACATACCTGTCAACCTCTGAATTTGAAAATGATCATAACGCGTATGAACTTTTTTCGGTCCAATTTTATTATTCAGTTTACGTCACTTATGGGGCAGCTGGTTCCGCCAATGGTTTTAGGAAGTTCATGCACTAGTGAAGCAGCTAATTCCTCCAAAGGTTTTGGGTAGTTTATGTCACTAGTGAAGCAGCTAGTTCCTCCACATGTTTAACGGATTTCCTGTCACAAGTAGAGCAGATAGTTCGTCCACTGGTTTAAAAGAATTCATGTTACAAGTACAGCAGCTACTTCCACTTGATTTAAAACTGTGCATGTCCTTAGTGCAGCAGCTTGTTCCTGCACAGGGTTAACAGATTTTCTGTCACAAGTTGAGCAGCTAGTTACTCCTTTGATTTAATGGAGGTCATGTCACTTGTGGAGCAGCTAGTTCTTCAACTGGTTTAAGGGAGTACATGTCAATATGCAATCGGCTAGTTCATCCACAGGTTTAAGGGAGTGCATACTGCTAGTGGTGCAGCTAGTTCCTCAACTTGTTTTAGGGAGTTTATGTCACTAGAGGAGGAGCAAGTTTCTCTTTTGATTTAAAAAGTTCGTGTCCATAGAGAAGCAGCTAGTTTCTCCACAAGTTTAGTAGTGTTTATGTCAAAAGTGGGACAGCTTGTTCATCTGCTGTCTTGAGGGAGTACATGTTAAGAGTGAGGCAGCTGGTATCTCCTATGCACTTACGGAGTCCATGTCACTTGTGGAAGAGCTAGTTATTTCTCGTAATTTAGGGAGTTCATATCACTTGTAGAGCAGCTAGTTACTCCTCTGATTTCAGTGACATGACCTCACTTGTGGAGCAGCTAGTTACTCCTCTGATTTTTGGGAGTCCATATCACTTGTGGAGCAGCTAGTTACTTCTCTGATCTTAGAGAATCCATGTCACTTGTGGAATAACTAAATACTCCTCTGATTTTAAGGAGATCATATCACTTGTGGAGCAGCTAGTTACTCCTCTGATTTTTTGGGAATCCATGTCACTTGTCAAGCAACTAATTGACAAGTGACAATTTAATTTTAATTTCTAATTTTAGGGAGTTCATATCACTTGTGGAGCAGCAATCTACTTCTCTGATTTTAGGGAGTTCATTTTACTTGTGGAGCAGTTAGTTCCAACTCTGGTTTAAGGGAGATCATGTCACTTGTGGAGAAGCTAGTTCCTGCTCTGATTTTATGATCATATCACTTGTGGAGCAGCTAGTTACTCCTCTGATTTAAGGGAGTTGATATCAATTGCGGAGAATATAATTACATATCTGATTTTAAGGAGATCATATCCTGGTAGAGCATATAGTTTCTCCTCTGAATTTAGAGAGATAATATCACTTGTGGAACAGCTAGTTACTCCTCTGATTTTAGAAAGATCATATCACTTGTGGAGCAGTTAGTTACTCCTCTGATTTTAGGGAGTTCATGTCCTCGTGGAGCAGCTATTTACTCCTCTGATTATTTGGGAATCCATGTCTCTTGTCGAGCATCTAGTTACTATTCTGATTTTAGGGAGTTCATATCACTTGTGGAGCAGTAAGTTACTTTCTGATTTTAGGGAGTTCATTTTACTTGTGGAGAAGCTAGTTCCTGCTCTGATTTTAGGAAGATCATATCACTTGTGGAGCAGCTAGTTACTCCTCTGATTTAAGGGAGATCATGTCACTTGTGGAGAAGCTAGTTCCTGCTCTGATTTTAGGAAGATCATAGCACTTGTGGAGCAGTTAGTTACTCCTCTGATTTAAGGGAGTTGATATTAATTGATGAGAATATAATTACATGTCTGATTTTTTAGAGATCATATCCTGGTAGAGCAGCTAATTTCTCCTCTGAATTTAGAGAAATAGTATCACTTGTGGAGCAGCTAGTTACTCCTCTGATTTAGGGAGTTCATGTCCCGGTGGAGCAGCTAATTCCCCCTCTTATTTCAGGGTGTTCAAGTCATGATGGAGCAGCATGTTTCCAATCTCTTGTTTCTCCTCTGATTTCATTTTATTTGTTAATTCCATCATTGTTGTAGATTGCTCACATATTTATAATCATCTCATTTCTGACTAATTGTGTCATTAAAATAAAAACATGTTCTTCTGTTGTTGGTTTACATAGTACTTAGTCCAGCTGAAAAATTCGAGTCAACAAAAACAATACAAAAGTAAAACAAACAAAACGAAAACCACAGTCTTCAAATACAACACAGAAAACTGAAGATTTAGCAACACGAACCCAATGAAAAGAATGGTTATGACTGTTGGTAAAATACAAAATAAGTTTGCCATGAGATTTTTTTTAAATGCATAAAAGGTAATAAATTACGCTTCAAAAAATTAGTATTTAAAAAAAAATTCAGCCTAAACTTTTCGTTTATGAATTAAGTAACTATAAAGGATACTTTTTTATGAAATGAAAAAAATAAGTAACTATCATTTAAATAGTCGAAACCCGCTTGTTATACTTTGTCTGAGTTGATATTACAGAAAAGTTTACTTCAAGATGCGGATCGAGGATTTTCAAAGGGTCTGGGTCCCCAAACTAGGCAATATTTGAAGTGGGAAGAATAAAAAATCTATGTTTTAACCATAGATGTAGCATAAGAGATGGAATAAAATTGTAAAAAACATTATCAGCATGAGAAGATCTACTAGCTTATTTAATATGAAACTTCAACTGTCATTAACAAAGAGATTGCTTTGTATACGACCGCAATTTTTTTTTTTTTTTATCGTAAAACGGTATGATGTCGTCGTCTGCGTCGTCGTCCGAAGACACATTTGGTTTCCAGACAATAACCTTAGTTTAAGTAAATGGAATTATTTTTAAGAAGGTTGGGATTGTTTGATGATTGGATGATGGTCCCAACCGTTAGGAATTAGTGGCCTAAAAGAGGTCCAAAACAAACATTTTTCTAGTTTCAGGATAATAACTTGTGTATAAGTATTTTGATCGGTCTAAAATTATTCCACAAAGTTTAAAACCACAAGTAGGAGGTTGGGATTTTTTTTGGGGGGTTATGTGCCAACAGTTTAGGAATTAAGGGCCAAAAAAGGGGCCAAATACAAGCATTTCTGTAGTTTCCGGACACTTGCTTGTGTTTGAGTGTATGGATCTCTTTGGCATTGTACCATAAGGTTCCATATCACTAAGGGAAGTCTGGGATTGAGTTTGGGGTAATTGTCCAAAACATGCAGGAATAAGGAGCCAAAAAGGGCCAAAAACAAGCATTTTCTAGTTTCCAGTAGATAACTTGTGTTTAAGTGAATGATCTCTCTGAAATTGTACTACAAGGTTCCATACTATACAGGAAAGACTGGGATTGAGTTTGGGGGTAATTGCGCCAAGGAGGGATACAAAAAGTTTGGAGGGTTCCAATTTTTTAAGGGGGTCAAATTTTTTTATTTTTCAAATTTCCAATGTTTAAAAAGTTTCAAAAAGAAAAAAGAAACCTTCAATTGCACAGTATTGCGCAATAGATTTGTAAGATCCTTGGCCACATTTATTTTGTTTCAGAAACCGATATTATGTCAAAAATTTGATCACAATCCAAATTCAGACAGTATCAATAACATTGAGAAAGGAAATGGGGAATGTATCAAAGCGACAACAATCCGACCATAGAGCAAACAAAAGCCGACGGCCACCAATGGGTCTTCAATGTAGCCATAAACTGCCGCACCCGGAGGCGTCCTGCAGCTGGCCTCTAAAGCTTGCATTTTGTGTCCAAATTTGCCCTAACTGTTCAGTGTCTCTCCTCTCGTATCAGGCTGCGCTCAGCGAAGCATTTTTATTAATAATGATTTTAGAGAAAACATGTCAGTAGTGGAACAGTTAGTTCGTCCATTGGATTTAGGGAGTTCATGTCACTTGTGGGACAGCTAGTTCCTCCTTTCAGAGTTCATGTCATTAGTGGAATGGCTAGTTCATCCTCTGATTTCAGGGAGTTCATGTCACTTTTGGAACAGCTAGTTCCTACACAGGTTTAAGAGAGTGCATATCCCAATTGAAGCAGCATGTCCTTCTACGGGTTTAAGGGAGTTCGTGTTTGAAGCGAAGCAGTTAGTTTCTCTACAAGTTTAGTTTAATGGCGTCCATGTATCTTGTAGAGCAGCTCGTTCCTATACTGGATTTATCGAGTTCGTGTCACTTGTGGATCAGTATTTCCTCCACAGGTAAAAAAAGTTCATGTCACTTGTGGAGCAGCCAGTTCCACCACTTCTTTAAAGGAGTTTATGGCACCAGGGGATCAGGATTACATTCAGATGCTGATGCACGATTTTGAAAGGGGCCAACGTTTTGATGGGACATGCAAAACGTCTATGCGTTAGCCATGAATGTAGCTCTATAAGGGAGGCTGATCCCCCCTTAACCTGTCTCTTTATAGAAGGTCCGAGTTGGCTGTCTGAATGGTCTTATTAGTAGATACTTTGTCCGAGTTGTCCTATATTCACTGACAAGGTTAACAATAGAAGATATGTGTTAACAGGAGTGTTGTCTATTACCTAGCAAACTGTAATAGGTAAAAATCTATCTGCTGCAGAGATGGTAAGAAAATTTCAGACGAAAGCTGTCAGACCACTTATTTTCCTTTAATACCTTTGTATAATTTTTGACAGATTTACATGTACACGTGTACATTTGAAAACTGTAATAGAAAATGAGCAAGTGTAAGAAACAAGAATGAGCAACAGGACAAGATCTGTCAAAAAGTCAAAAGACTAAAATCGGTTGTCGACTCCATTTTGCCCCTGAATGACAATTTTTACCCATTTTTCGTATTTTTGTGGTAACTAACTATCAGATAGAGCAAAACTGTAAAAATATTATCATCAGGAGAAGATCTATTCGTTGGTTAACGCGAAACTTCAGTCATCATTATAAGAGAGATTGCTTTTAAAAGATGATTTTATTTTGGCTAGAAACTGAAAAAAGTAAAAATAATCGGCAAAACTAGATGTACAAATAAATCAACGTAGCTTTAATATTCATTCAACTCATAGGTTTGGACTTTATCCCTTGAATGATATTTTTTTCCAGTAGTTTTCGGATTTTGTTTGCAGATGACTATAAATATATATGGAAGTGTTTAACGACCTTGACTGGCTTTTCAGCCCTCGTACTGTCAGTATGGTCGGTATGATGATGACTATAAAAAGAAAGTAAAGACCTATTTATGTGTCAACAAGGTTGAAATAGTCCGGCATCTCCTCACGGAAGTCAATGATTGCACATAACTGATGATCATTTACCATTTTTAGGAAAACTATTGTAGATGTAGATAAAAGTGTAAAAAAAACAAAAATAAGCAGGAAAAATCGACAAAAAATCACATGGAACAAATCATCAGTTGCCTCTTTATATGATAATTGACTTCATAATTTAATATTCAGTTTAGTTTTTTTTAAATAGTAACTTACCTTAATACAGATATACGCCAAAGATCAACACCGTTTTTCTAAAACAGAATATCTGTCTGTTAATTCTCTGTTTTGTTGAGTTGCTGTCTCATTCAGGTATAATAAACTGTCTGACGGGTCTATTACGACCTGTTACAATGAAACATTTTGTCTGTTTCAAACATTCCCGTCATTTTTCAGTGGCAGTCTAAATTTCCCGCTCTTTATCTTAGTCGATCTACATGTACCTTGCAGCACCTACCTATAGTATTAGTATGTCTTGCCCTTCATCCTGGATGAACTATTTGCCACTGGACATTAAGCAAACACAAATCAATCTTCCGATCAGTGACATATACCCTAGATCTACTTTTCAGTCAAATGTTTTATACATATATAACAACGTACTTATTTCATGGAACGTTTTGTTGATATCAGCTTACCGAATGAAGGTCAACTTCATCAATCCTTAATACCTCGTATTATCAGTATGTCAACTAGAAACGTATATGTTATGTGGGACCTGAAAGTACACACATGATGATGTACCACTATAAACTGTTATTACTATTGAAACTCCTCTTTTTGAAGCATAATCAAATGATATATAATTAATTCAAGACTCGAGGCAATGAAATACTCCACATATTGAAGAGAACTCTGCCAAATGTTTAACGTCCGGTTTTTTTAATTTTTTAGATTAGTTTGGTTTATGTCTAGTGTCTAGCGTTTTAGTCCTTATTATGATCTCTATAGATTGGTATAATTTCTGTGTAGTAGTGTCTAACGTTTTAGTCCGTATCTGATTTCTACATTAGTTTATTTTCTGTGTAGTTGTGTCTAATGTTTCATGCTATATTTTGATCTCATGATTGGTCTCATTTCTGTGTAGTTGTTTTAAATGTTTCAAGTCCATATTTTGATATCAAAATTGGTCTAATTTCTGTGTAGTTATGTCTAATGATTTAATTTCATATTTTGATCTCTATAGATTGGTCTAATTTCTGTGTAGTAGTGTTTAGTTTTTCAGTCCGTATTCTAGATTGGTTTGGTTTGTGTGTAGTTGTGTCTGATGTTTAAGGTCCACATTTTGATCTCTTTAGATTAAACTAATTTCTGTGTAGTTGTGTCTAATGTTTTAAGTCCGTATTTTTATCTCTAGATTGGTCTAATTTCTGTGTAGTTGTGTCTAATGTTTTAAGTCCATATTTTTATCTCTAGATTGGTTTAATTTCTGTGTAGTTGTGTCTAATATTTCAACTCGGTTATTTGATCTCAAGATTGGTCTAATTTCTTTATAGTTGAGTCTAATGTTTAAGGTCCGTATTCTGATCTGAAGATTGGTCTAATTTCTGTGTAGTTGTGTCTAATGTTTTAAGTTCATATTTTGATCTCTTTAGATTAAACTAATTTCTGTGTAGAAGTGTCTAATGTTTCAGGTCCATATTTTGATTTCTAGAATGGTCTAAATTCTTTGTAGCTATGTCAAATGTTTTAAGTCCATATTAAATTTTTGATCACTAGATATGTCTAAAGTTTTTGTAGTTGTGTCTAATGTTTTAAGTCCGTATTCTGATGTCTAGATTGGTTTAATTTCTATATAGTTGTGTCTAATGTTTTAAGTCCATATTTTGAATTCTATATTGGTTAAATTTCTGTGTAGTTGTGTCTAATGTTTTAATCTGTATTTTGATCTCTAGATTGGTCTAATTTCTATGTAGTTGGTCTAATGTTTTAAGTCCATATTTTGATCTCTAGATTGGTTTAATTTCTATATAGTTGTGTCTAATGTTTTAAGTCCGTATTTTGATTTCTAGATTGGTTTAATTTCTATATAGTTGTTGTTAATGTTTTAAGTCCGTATTTTGATCTCGTTAGATTGGTTTATTTTCTATATAGTTGTGGTTAATGTTGTAAGTCCGTATTTTGATCTCGTTAGATTGGTTTAATTTCTATATAGTTGTGGCTAATGTTTTAAGTCCGCATTTTGATCTCAAGATTGGTCTAATTTCTTTGTAGTTGTGTCTTTTGTATTAATTCCGTATTTTGAAATCAAGATTGGTCTAATTTCTGTGTATTTGTGTCTAATGTTTTAAATTCATATTTTGACCTCTTAAGATTAAACTTATTTCTATAAAGTTGTGTCTTATGTTTTAAGTCTGTATTTTGATCTCTAGATTGATTTAATTTCTATATAGTTGTGTCTAATGTTTAAAGTCCGTATTTTGATTTCTAGATTGGTCTAATTTCTATATAGTTGTGTCTTATGTTTTAAGTCCATATTTTGATCTCTAGATTGTCATGTGTGAGCTAGGTGTAGAATTGAGATTTGAAACGGGAATTATGTCAAAAAGAGAACAACCAGACCAAAGAGCAAAACATAGCCCAAGGCGAACAATGGTTCTTTAACACAGCGAAAAAATCTTTCACCCAGAGGCGGGCTTCAGCTGACCCTTAAATAATAATGTATACTAGTTCAGCAAAATGGACGCTACACTAAACTCCGAAACATACAAATAAACAAAAAAAAACAAAAAACACAAGACTAACAAAGTCTACAGGTTCCTGACTTGGGACAGGCACAAAAATGTGGCGGTTTTAAACATGTTTTGTGAGATCTTAACCCTTCTCTTTACTTTTATCCAATGTGGAATAAACAAATGCACAGCAATACGCACAGTAAAACTCAGTTTTAAAGAAGTCCGAGTCCGATTTTAAAAAAGGTAACTGAAGAAACTAAGCAAAATTACAATGATCAACATGAATTAACAAAAGACTAATGGCAGTTACTGACATGCCATCTCCAGACGTCAATAAAACGGATCGACAGATTAAGTCTTCATCATATGGGTTGCAGATGGTTAATCATCTTGGATTTTGAGAAAATTCTATGCAAAATTAAACTAGCTAAAATATTTATGTTCCAAAGTGCATAAACGTCTTAAGTATTGGTACATCTAGTATGTAAAAATTATGTTCGAGAAAAGTAAACATTTTGGATATAAGGCCGATGACACACGAAACAAGTAATTGAAATAGCGATCATCTGGGATCAACCATATGTGGAAAAAGAAATTGTAAACATTGGATAGAGCTATGTTATTTAGGTTTGGAAGTTTAGATATTTTTCTTCTCCAAGGACAAACTAGATCTCGGGGAGGATGTCTTCTTGAATATTGGAAAATTCCTTGTAAACTAAGTTTAGTAGCAGTCTACAACTTGAAAATTGAACTGATCCTTTGTAACCTAAGCTTAGGGTTAATAAACATCAGTAATAAATCATGGCAAACTATATAAACATTATAATAGAAGTGATAAACATATTTCATATTCGGCACATGTTCGTTAGTTTCAGGAACAGTGATGAAGATCGTACGTTGACCTCTAGATGTCTGAGTTTGTTTGGTCGCGTGGTTGCTGTCTTAAATTATTAACTTTCACCAAACTCTTACTTGTATGTATTATATGTAACGGTCAACATCGTATTTTAATTCTAAAATCATTGATTCTTACATTTAGCGAGATTAACTTTCAATCAGTCATTGACTGTTGTTTAAAAGGGTAAAATGCGAAAATGTGTTTCTTTCTAGATTTGAAGTACACACATGTATATGTATGCACAAGATTTTTTTTAAAATTTTTACGAAATACTTGTTAGAACAACCTTTTTTTTACATTTCTCATTTCCTTTGTGATATTTCTTACTTTCACCTAGACCTTGTCAGTTAGAAGTCGTCATTGCTCACTTTCAAGTTAACATTTCTCAGTTAAGGTTCATGTGGACCCTATGGCTAAAATGGCCGTATTTTCACCTCAAAATTTACTCTAAGTACAGACAAACCTGCGCATCTGTAACAAATTTCAGGCATAGCATGCCCTAGATAAATGAAGTTTAAGTATGTTTTATGTTTTAGAAAAATAATAAGTTACCAGGATTTTGACGTGCACTTTTTTTCATTCCTCCAGAAGGTGCCAAAATAAACTAAGTTAGGAAACAGGTTTGAGAACTTCCCCACAGGTAAAAATTAAAGTGAGCATTTTTAATTGACAATTCAATTCAATTCAATATTTTATTTAAGTCTCATCTCTCAATAATATATAATACAACATTACATTAAATGTAAAAATATATAAATATAAAAAGAGAGCCATTCTGTACAGAATTATAAGAGACTATAACATTAAAAATTATATAAAGAATGCATCTATTATAAAACATATTGACATTAACATTATTTACAGTATAAAACATTTCTACGTCTATTTAAAATAAGATTACAGGCTTTGGCACAGCTACGAATCATATTATTATCTGTAAATAAAAACACTAATTTCTGTTTATCATCATAAGACATAAAATCACTATTAAAATGTGTTGCTTCATCAAATAATGTTTTTCTAAAATCATCATACAAAGGACACGATAAAATAACATGGGCTTCATCTTCTAAAACATTCGTACAATTATCACATACTCGATCTTTTAAAATTAATTTTTCAAATCTCCCCGTTTCTATTCTTAGTGGTGCTACACCACATCGAAATTTGGCAAAAGAACTCCTTTGCGAAAATGGCATTGGAATTTTACAATAAGTTTCCGTTTCAAAACTGTTCTTAAACAAATTATATGTGCGAAGTTTGTTACCCCCTTTACCAGATAAAGCTTTCTCTGATTGTAAATTGCCTTGCCACTGTTCGACATATTTACTAAACATTTTAGACATAACAGTATTGACAACTGAGGTACTATCAACATAATCTGTAATGATACACAAATGTTCTGCATTATACTCAGAAAACGTTTTCTTTACATAAAAATTCCAATTTTTTATACCTTATGTTTTTTACTCATAATGTCTGCCCATATGAAAATTTTTCTGTTTAAACGCTCAGAACTCATATTGTTCAAACGGCACCATAGTCGAATTAAGCATTGCCATTGTTTTTGAAAGATAGGTATCCACCCCATATCCCCTGAAACTGCAGCATTTGGAGTATATTTACCCACTCCAAGAAAAAATCTGCAAGCTCTATTATGGATGGCATTTATAAAAGAAAAATTTTTGCAACCCCAAATACCAGCACCATATTCAACAATTGGAAGCACCAAACTCTCATATAATTTTGAAAAGACATTATGAGTAACACCACCTAAAATTTTGCACTTGGCTATAACAAGGCCAAGTGCTCTATTTGCAGAAGCTGCAACAGCTTTAGCAGTTACATTATAATCTAAAAATTCACTTAAAACTAAACCCAAATATGTATAAGTAGAAGAATATTCAATGATATCATTCCCACATTTAAATTCAACATGTGACTTATCAACAGAAGGTGTTCTAAAATGCACAATATTACACTTTTTGGAATTGATGGTCATACAATTATCTCCACACCATACATCTAGTGCATTTAACAAAATTTGTAATTCTTTTTCATCGTTTGCAAGTAAAACCACATCATCAGCATATAGCAAAATACAAACATGGACATGGACATTAGATGGACAATAGATACCTGACAATAATTGGTTATTTAAACTGTGTACCTGAGTGGACCATATCAAGGTAAACTCAACTGTTTGTTAATTTTATCATCTTCTGCAGAGACGAAAAAAAGTGTACGGCAAAATCCAGTTAACTTAAGGATTTTCTAAACCATACAATGCGTTTGAATTCTATTTATCTGGGGCATGCTATGTCTTAAAACTTTTCCAGATGCACAGGTTTGCATGTACATTTGAGTTGAAAATACGGCCATTTTAGCCATAGGGTCCACATGAACCTTAAAACTTTATCGGTTGTTTATCTGAGGAATCCATGACAGCTTCATCTGCATTAGGAACGGAACACATCGTGTTACTGCACGGGTTGTTTGTCTCGTCCATGATTGATAACTCTGTATTCGGAACACCTCGTATTACTGCATGGGAAGAACCTAATTGACAACTGCAATTCGTTCGTATCCATGACAACGCCCTCTGCATTAGGAACACATCGTGTTACTGTACGGGAAAAACCTTAAAACTGCGTTCGGATTCATGACATCGCCATCTGCATTAAGAACACATCGTGTTACTACTCGAGTTTGTCTCATACATGACAGCTCAATGGTGTTCCTGATACAGATGGAGCATCATTGGTTCCTGAAACAGACAACTATGCAGTTAAATGATGAGAACACAATGGATCTGTCATGGATGAGACAAACAGCTCATGCAGTAACACGATGTTGTCTTATTAATACAAAACCTTACAACTGCACTCCGTTCTGTCTATATGACATCGATATCTGCAAAAAGAACACACCGTGTTAGTGCATGGGTTATTTCTTTCATCCATGACATCTTCATTGTGTTCTCAAAAGAGACGAAGCTGTCATAGATGAGACTAACAACTCATGCGGTAACACGATGTGTTCCTTACACATAAAAGTGTCATGGACGAGATCAACCACAAATGTGTTCCTAATAAATGTGGAGCTGTCACGGAATCATGTAAGATACAACCTATTTGCCTATTATTCTCTATTCTTTATTATTTGGTCGATGTTGTCTTTTTTTTTTAAATATTATTTGCCATGTATTCTGTCCTTTTTGTCCATTATTCTCTATTCTATAAACCCAAACAGACCCTCATACAAGTGGGTTTGAATTGCACCACTGGCTCATGCCATGGTCAAATACCAAGTCAAATTTATCAATGGAGGGCCAACAAAGGAGTTCCTGTGTAAACAATGTTAAATAAGTACATGACGTGTTCCATATGAAGATTGAGCTGTCATGTATTACCCAAATAAGCCATAACATAATAATATGTTCCTTTTCGAGATGGAACTGTCATGGATTCGTGAAGTATACAACCAATTCAGTAGCACGATGTGTTCCTAATGCATGTGGAGCTGTCGTGGATGAGACAAATAACCCATGCAGTAATCCGATGTGTTCCTTATACAGAGGGGTGCTCTCATTGATTATGATGAGACAAACAACCCATGCAGTAGTACGATGTGTTCCTGAATGAATGAATGAATGATTTTATTCTCATAAACTAGTACATAGCTACAGAGATAATAACAGTTCATATATAATACATATCTTTGTTTCGCATGTGTGAAAATAATAAAATTATAATAATATTACAGTTCCTCTAACCAAGAGGACATACTTTCAATGATATATATATATATCGTATAAATCTACACATTTTTTCTAGATCTACAACATTTTCAGATGAGAAAACATTTTTAAATTTAATAATGTTTGCATTTTTGTTTCAATAGTGTGGTAAATATTTTGGTCTTTCTATGTTAAAACAATTGCATGACATAATGTAGTGAAAATCATCGCCAATATCTTTAGAGCTACAGAGATTACAAGACCTTTCGGATCTTGGAATAGTTTGCCACCTTCCTGTCTCCACTGGCAAACGATGATTTCCGCATCTAAATCCTTATACAGAGGAGTCTTCTCATTGATGAGACAACCAACCCATGCAGTAATACAATATGTTCCTTATACAGAGGAGTGCTCTCATTAATGAGACAAACAACCCACGCAGTAGTACGATGTGTTCCTTATGCAGAGGGGTGCTCTCATTGATGAGACAAACAACCAATGCAGTAATACGATGTGTTCCTTATACAGAGGGGTGCTCTCATTGATGAGACAAACAACCAATGCAGTAATAAGATGTGTTCCTTATACAGAGGGGTGCTCTCATTGATGAGACAAACAACCCATGCAGTAACACGATGTGTTCCTTATACAGGGGGTGCTCTCATTGATGAGACCAACAACCCATGCAGTAACACGATGTGTTCCTTATACAGAGGGGTGCTCTCATTGATGAGACAAACAACCCATGCAGTAGTACGATGTGTTCCTTATACAGAGGGGTTCTCTCATTGATGAGACAAAAAACCCATGCAGTAACACGATGTGTTCCTTATACAGAGGGGTGCTCTCATTGATGAGACCAACAACCCATGCAGTAGTACGATGTATTCTTTATGCAGAGGGGTGCACTCATTGAGGAAACAAACAACCAATGCAGTAGTACGATGTATTCTGTATGCAGAGGGGTGCTCTAATTGATGAAACAAACAACCAATGCAGTAGTACGATGTATTCTTTATGCAGAGGGGTGCACTCATTGATGAGACAAACAACCCATGCAGTAGTACGATGTATTCTGTATGCAGAGGGGTGCTTTAATTGATGAAACAAACAACCAATGCAGTAGTACGATGTATTCTTTATGCAGAGGGGTGCTCTCATTGATGAAACAAACAACCAATGCAGTAATACGATGTGTTCCTTATACAGAGGGGTGCTCTCATTGATGAGACAAACAACCAATGCAGTAATACGATGTGTTCCTTATACAGAGGGGTGCTCTCATTGATGAGACAAACAACCCATGCAGTAATACGATGTGTTCCTTATACAGAGGGGTGCTCTCATTGATGAGACAAACAACCAATGCAATAATACGATGTGTTCCTTATACAGAGGGGTGCTCTCATTGATGAGACAAACAACCCATGCAGTAACACGATGTGTTCCTTATACAGGGGGTACACAGATTTTCTTAACGATAACAAAAATGATGGCTGCTTGTATGTTATAAGTAATAACTTCAACTAAATCATGTTCAATAGATATATTTATTGCAGCAAGCCTCTTTAATAAAAATAATGAATGGAGTTCATGTCATTAGTGGAATAGCTAGTTCCTCCTCTGATTTTAGGGAGTTCATGTCATTTGTGGGACAGCTAGTTCCTCCTTTAGGAGTTCATGTCATTAGTGGAATAGCTTATTCCTCCACAGGTTCAATGGAGTTTCTGTCACCAGTAGAGCAGCTAGTTCCTCTTTCAGGAGTTTATGTCATTAGTGGAATAGCTAGTTCATCTTCTGATTTTAGGGAGTTAATGTCACTTTTGTAACAGCTAGTTCCTACACAAGTTTAACGGAGTTCAAGTCTTAATTGAAGCAGCATGTCCTTCTACGGGTTTAAGGGAGTTAGTGTTTCAAGCGAAGTAGCTACATGTAGTTGTTCCACCGGTTTAATGGAGTCCATGTTCCTTGTAGAGCAGCTCGTTTCCATACTGAATTTATCGAGTTCATGTCACTTGTGGATCAGCTATTTCCTCCACAGGTTAAACATAGTTCATGTCATTTGTAGAGCAGCTAGTTCCATCATTTGTTTAAAGGAGTTCATGGCACTAGGGGATCAGTATTTTTTCCACAGGTTAAACATAGTTCATGTCACTTGTGGATCAGCTATTTCCTCCACAGGTTAAACATAGTTCATGTCACTTGTGGAGCAGCTAGTTCCACCACTTGTTTAAAGAAAATCATGTCACCAGGGGATCATGATTACATTCAGATGCTGATGCACGATTTTGAAAGGGGCCAAAGTTTGGTGAGACATGCAAAACGTCTATGCGTTAGCCATATATGTAGCTCTATAAGGGAGCCTGCTCCCCCCTTAACCCGTCTCTTTATAGAAGGTCCTAGTTGACTGTCTAAATGGTCTTATTAGTAGATACTTTGTCCAAGTTGTCCCATATTCACTGACAAGGTTAACAATAGAAGATATGTGTTAACAGGAGTGTTGTCTATTACCTAGCAAACTGTTATAAATAAAAATCTAACTGCTGCAGAGATGGTAAGAAAATTTCAGACAACAGCTGTCAGACCACTTATTTTCCTTTAATACCTTTTTACCATTTTTGACAGATTTACATGCACACGTGTACATTTGAAAACTGTAATAGAAAATGAGCAAGTGTAAGAAACAAGAATGAGCAACAGGACAAGATCTGTCAAAAAGTCAAAAGACTAAAATCGGTTGTCGACTCCATTTTGCCCCTGAATGACAATTTTTACCCATTTTTCGTATTTTTGTGGTAACTAACTATCAGATAGAGCAAAACTGGAAAAAATATTATCAGCAGGAGAAGATCTATTCGTTGGTTAACACGAAACTTCAGTCATCATTATAAGAGAGATTGCTATTGCATGTATTAAATGATTTTCTTTCGGGCAGAAACTGAAAAAAGTAAAAATAATCGGCAAGACAAGATGTACAAATAAGTCAACGTAGCTTTAATATTCATTCAGCTCATAGGTTTGGACTTTTACCCTTGAATGATATTTTTTCCAGTAGTTTTGGGATTTTGTTTGCAGATGACTATAAAAAGAAAATAAACAAGACCTATTTATGCGTCAACAAGGTTGAAATAGTCCTGCATCTCCTCATGGAAGTCAATGATTGCACATAATTGATGATCATTTAGCAGGAAAAATTCTACAAAAAATCATATGGAACAAATCATCACTGGCTGACTCTTTATTTGATAATTGACTTCATAATTTTAACATTCAGTTTAGTTTTTTTTTAAATAGTAACTTACCTTAATACAGATATACGCCAAAGATCAACACCGTTTTTCTAAGACATACTATCTGTCTGTTCATTTTTTGTGTTGTTGAGTTGCTGTCTCATTTAGATATAATAAACTGTCTGACAGGTCTATAATGCAACAT
The DNA here is from genome assembly GCF_036588685.1 of Mytilus trossulus. Lineage (NCBI taxonomy): Eukaryota > Metazoa > Mollusca > Bivalvia > Mytilida > Mytilidae > Mytilus > Mytilus trossulus. The sequence continues at coordinate 53,877,612 of NC_086383.1, forward strand.
TTTTGTCTGTTTCAAACATTCCCGTCATTTTTCAGTGGCAGTCTAAATTTCCCGCTCTTTATCTTGGTCGAACTACAAATGTACATGTACCTTGCAGCACCTACCTATAATATTAGTATGTCTTGCCCTTCATCCTGGATGAACTATTTGCCACTGGACATTAAGCAAACACAAAACAATCAAACGATCAGTGACGTATACCCTAGATCTCTTTTCAGTCAAATGTTTTATACATATTATATAACAACGTAATTATTTCATGGAACGCTTTGGTGATATCAGCTTACTAAATGAAGGTCAACTTCATCAATCCTTAATACCTCGTATCATCAGTATGTCAACTAGAAACTTATATGTCACGTGGGACACTATGGTGTGAACCTGAAAGTACACACATGATGATGTAACACTACAAACTGTTATTACTATTGAAACTCCTCTTTTTGAAGCATAATCAAATGATTTATAATTAATGCAAGACTCGAGGCAATGATATACTCCACATATTGAAGACGGAACTCTGCCAAAAGTTTTACGTCCGTTTTTTTTAATTTTTAGATTGGTTTAGTTTCTGTCTAGTGTCTAGCGTTTAAGTCCTTATTTTGATCTCTATAGATTGGTCTGTGTAGACGTGGCTTATTTTTGAGTCCGTATCTGATTTCTAGATTGGTTTATTTTCTTTGTAGTTGTGTCTAATGTTTTAATTCCGTATTTTGATCTCATGATTGGTATAATTTCTGTGTAGTTGTGTCAAATGTTTCAAGTCCATATTTTGATATCAAGATTGGTCTAATTTCTGTGTTGTAGTGTTTAATTTTTTAGTCCTTATTTTGATTTCTATATTGGTTTGGTTTCTGTGTAGTTGTGTCCAATGTTTAAAGTTCATATTTTGATCTCTTTAGATTTAAACTAATTTCTTTGTAGTTGTGTCTAATGTTTTAAGTTCATATTTTGATCTCTAGATTGGTATAATTTCTGTGCAGTTGTGTCTTATGTTTTAAGTCCATAATTTGATCTTAAGATTGGTCTAACGTCTTTGTAGTTGTATCTAATGATTAAAGTCCGTATTTTGATATCAAGATTGGTCTAATTTGTGTGTAGTTGTGTCTAATGTTTTAAGTTCATATTTTGATCTCTTTAGATTAAACTAATATCTTTGTAGTTGTGTCTAATGTTTTAAGTCTATATTTTGATCTCTAGAATGGTCTAATTTCTTTGTAGCTGTGTCTAAGGTTATGTGTCCATATTTTAATCTCTAGAATGGTCTAATTTCTGTGTAGTTGTGTCTAATGTTATAAGTCCGTATTTTGATCTCTAGATTGGTTTAATGTCTGTGAAGTTGTGTCTAATGTTTTAAGTCCGTATTTTGATCTCTAGATTGATTTAATGTCTATGAAGTTGTGTCTAATGTTTAAGTCCGTATTTTGATCTCTAGATTAACATGTGTGAGCTATGTGTAGAATTGAGTATTGAAACGGGAACTATGTCAAAAAGACAACAACCAGACCAAAGAGCAAAAAATAGCCCAAGGCGAACAATGGTTCTTTAACACAGCGAGAAAATCTTGCACCCAGAGGCGGGCTTCAGCTGACCCCTAAATAATAATGTATACTAGTTCAGCAAAATGGACGCTACACTAAACTCCGAAACATACAAATATTTAAAAAAAAAAAAAAACCACAAGACTCACAAAGTCTACAGGTTCCTGACTTGGGACTAACAAAGTCTACAGGTTCCTGACTTGGGACTAACAAAGTCTACATGTTCCTGACTTGGGACAGGCGCACAAATTCGTCGGTTTTAAACATGTTTGTGGGATCTTAACCCTTCTCTTTACTTCTATTCAATGTGGAATAAACAAATGCACAGCAATACACACAGTAAAACACAGTTTTAAAGAAGTCCGATGTTAAAAAAGGTAACTGAAGAAACTAAGCAAAATTACAATGATAAACATGAATTAACAAAAGACTAATGGCAGTGACTGACATGCCATCTCCAGAGGTCAATAAAACGGACCGACAGATTAAGTCTTCATCATATGGGTTGCAGATGGTTAACCATCTTGGATTTTGAGAAAATTCTATGCAAAATTAAACTAGCTTAAATATTTATGTTCCAAAGTGCATAAACGTCTTAAGTATTGGTACATCTAGTATGTAAAAATTATGTTCGAGAAAAGTAAACATTTTGGATATAAGGCCGATGACACACGAAAAAAGTAATCAAAATAGCGATCATCTGGGATTTTAGGTCAACCCTATGTGGAAAAAGAAAATGTAAACATTGGATAGAGCTATATTATTCAGGTTTGGAAGTTTAGATATTATTCTTCTTAAAGGACAAACTAGATCTCGGGAAGGATGTCTTTTTGAATATTGGAAAATTCCTTGTATACTAAGTTAAGTAGCAGTCTACAACTTGAAAATTGAACTGATCCTTTGTAACATAAGGTTAGGGTTGATAAACATCAGTTATAAATCATGGCAAAATATGAACATTATAATAGAAGTGATAAACATATTTGATATTCGGCAGATCCTATGTTCGTTAGTTTCAGGAGCAGTGATGAAGATCGTACGTTGACCTCTAAATGTCTGAGTTTGTTTGGTCGTTTGGTTGTTGTCTTATTACCTTTCACTAAACTCTTACTTGTATGTATAATATGTAACGGTGAACATCGTATTTTAATTCTAAAATCATTGATTCTTACATTTAGCGAGATTAACTTTCAATCAGTCATTGACTGTTGTTTAAAAGGGTAAAATGCGAAAATGTGTTTCTTTCTAGATTTGTGGTACATACATGTATATATGTATGCACAAGATTTTTTAAATTTTTTTTACGAAATACTTGTTAGAATAATCTTTTTTTACATTTCTCTTTTACGTTGTGATATTTCTTACTTTCACCTGGACATTGTCAGTTAGAAGTTGTCATTGCTCACTTTCAAGTTAACATTTCTCAGTTTAAACTTTATCGGTTGTTTATCTCAGGAATCCATGACAGCTAACTGCTTCATCTGCATTTGGACCGTAGCACATCGTGTTACTGCACGGGTTGTTTGTCTCATACATGATTGATAACTCTGTATTCGGAACACCTCGTAACACTACCTGGGAAGAACCTAACTGACAACTGCAATTCGTTCGTATCCATGACAACGCCCTCTGCATTAAGAACACATCGTGTTACTGTACGGGAAAAACCTTACAACTGCGTTTGGATTTATGACATCGCATTGTGTTACTACTCGAGTTGTTTGTCTCATCCATGATAGCTCAATTAATTGTGTTCCTGATACAGATGGAGCATCAATGGTTCCTGAAACAGACAACTATGCAGTTAAATGATGAGAACACAATGGATCTGTCATGGATGAGACAAACAGCTCATGAAGTAACATGATGTGGTCCTTTTAATGCAAACCCTTACATCGGAAGGTACCAAGACCTTGTTGATAAATATTCATTATCAACTTCTCAAAAAATACACGATGGTCTTGATGTATAGATTCTGCGTACTGATGTTGTTTATCATCTTAACAACGTGTTTTATAGTTCTTTCATTTGTCTTTGTTCTATTATTAATATTACTTTTACTGTTGAATGGTTTTATGTCACACTGATATCCGTTTGACGTGGCTCGGTACCTATACATCTCGTCAATGTGTTTGTATTGGCTTTCAATTTTTGGATGTTTGTTTTGTATATGCGACTTTTTGTATTTCTTTTGTTCTTATAACGTGACTCTGTACTTTAAAAGATCCCGTCAGTATGTTATTGATATTGTTCTATAATATGTCATTATGTTATATTTTTATTATGAATTGCAATATACGTTGAACCACAAACGTCAAAATCATTCAATCACGTAGTGGAATGAACTATTTGTGGATTCTTATAAATTCTATATATGACTTTTGGACTAGTTTAAATCTCGGTCTATTTCTGAAATTTATTCTTACATACTTTTGATTTTTAACCCTGTATGCTAACATTGACTATGTAAATTTTAGAATTTTAAAATTGTTTGTATGCACATTGAACGACAAATTTATGGGACGTATACAATTTTCTTACGTCAGACACTCAAATCAATGAATGTGTTCGTACACAGTAGATGTTTTTGTGTTCTGTTAAATTGTTCCTTTTAAAATTGTTATACGATGATGACTGATGTACCCATGTTTTGACTATTTTATTTATTGTGTCTGTTTATTTAATGAGACTGTCATTAAAGTGAGAAGGTTAGCGTTATAGAACCAGGTTTAATCCACCATTTTCTACATTTGAAAATGCCTGTACCAAGTCAGGAATATGACAGTTCTTGTCCATTCGTTTTTTATGCGTTTTGTTATTTGATTTCTGGTCATGTGATTATGGACTTTCCGAATTGATTTTCCTCTAAGTTCAGTATTTTTGTGATTTTACTTTTTACAACTGCACTCCGTTCTGTCTATGACATCGCTATCTGCAAAAAGAACACATCGTGTTATTGCTCTCATCCATGACAGATCCAATGTGTTCTTAAAACAGATGGAGATGTCATCGATGAGACAAACAACTCATGCGGTAACACGATGTGTTCCTAAAGCAGATACAAGTGTCTGGGCGAGATTAACAACACATGTGTTTCTAATGCATGTGGAGCTGTCACGGAATCATGTGAGAACAACTCATTTGCCTATTATTCTCTATTCTTTATTAATTTTGCCTATTTTTTTTTTTTTTTTTTTTAATTTTATTTGCCATATGTATTCTGTCCTTTTTGCTCATTATTCTCTATTTTGTAAATCCAAACAGATCCTCATACAAGTGGGTTTGAATTGCACCACTGATTCATGCCATGGACATTTTCATATACCTCAAGTCAAATTTAACAATAGAGCGACAACAAAGGAGTTCCTGTGTAATCCATATTAAATAAGCATACGACGTGTTCCACATGAAGATTGAGTTTTCATGTATGACCCAAATAACCCATAACAACATAATGTGTTCCTTTTGGAGATGGAGCTGTCATGGATTCGTGAAACATACAACCAATGGCTGCAGTAACACTATGTGTTCCTAATGCATGTGAAGCTGTCGTGGATGAGACCAACAACCCATGTAGTAACACGATGTGTTCCTTATACAGGGGGTGCTCTCATTGATGAGACAAACAACCCATGCAGTAACACGATGTGGTCCTTATACAGGGGGTGCTCTCATTGATGAGACAAACAACACATGCAGTAACACGATGTGTTCCTTATACACGGGGTGCTCTCATTGATGAGACAAACAACCCATGCAGTAACACGATGTGTTCCTTATACAGGGGATGCTCTCATTGATGAGACAAACAACCCATGCAGTAACACGATGTGTTCCTTATACAGAGGGGTGCTCTCATTCATGAGACAAACAACCCATGTAGTAGAACGATGTGTTCCTTATACACGGGGTGCTCTCATTGATGAGACAAACAACACATGCAGTAACACGATGTGTTCCTTATACAGAGGGGTGCTCTCATTGATGAGACACACAACCCATGCAGTAGTGCGATGTGTTCCTTATACAGAGGCGTGCTCTCATTGAAGAGACAAACAACCCATGCAGTAACACGATGTGTTTATTATACAGAGGGTGCTCTCATTGATGAGACCAACAACCCATGCAGTAACACGATGTGTTCCTTATACAGGGGGTGCTCTCATTGATGAGACCAACAACCCATGCAGTAACACGATGTGTTTCTTATATAGGGGGTGCTCTCATTGATGAGACAAACAACCTATGCAGTATAACGATGTGTTCCTTATACACGGGGTGCTCTCATTGATGAGACAAACAACCCATGCAGTAACACGATGTGTTCCTTATACAGGGGGTGCTCTCATTGATGAGACAAACAACCCATGCAGTAACACGATGTGTTTATTATACAGAGGGTGCTCTCATTGATGAGACCAACAACCCATACAGTAACACGATATGGTCCTTATACAGGGGGTGCTCTCATTGATGAGACAAACAACACATGCAGTAACACGATGTGTTCCTTATACACGGGGTGCTCTCATTGATGAGACAAACAACCCATGCAGTAACACGATGTGTTCCTTATACAGTGGACGCTCTCATTGATGAGACAAACAACCCATGCAGTAACACGATGTGTTCCTTATACAGGGGGTGCTCTCATTGATGAGACAAACAACACATGCAGTAACACGATGTGTTCCTTATACAGAGGGTGCTCTCATTGATGAGACAAACAACCTATGCAGTATAACGATGTGTTCCTTATACAGGGGGTGCTCTCATTGATGAGACCAACAACCCATGCAGTAACACGATGTGTTCCTTATACAGGGGGTGCTCTCATTGATGAGACCAACAACCCATGCAGTAACACGATGTGTTTATTATACAGGGGGTGCTCTCATTGATGAGACCAACAACCCATGCAGTAACACGATGTGTTCATTATACAGAGGGTGCTCTCATTGATGAGACAAACAACCCATGCAGTAACACGATGTGTTCCTTATACAGGGGGTGCTCTCATTGATGAGACCAAAAACCCATGCAGTAACACGATGTGTTCCTTATACAGAGGGGTGCTCTCATTGATGAGACAAACAACCCATGCAGTAACACGATGTGTTTATTATACAGGGGGTGCTCTCATTGATGAGACCAAAAACCCATGCAGTAACACGATGTGTTCCTTATACAGGGGGTGCTCTCATTGATGAGACAAACAACCCATGCAGTAACACGATGTGTTCCTAATACAGGGGGTGCTCTCATTGATGAGACAAACAACCCATGCAGTAACACGATGTGTTCCTTATACAGGGGGTGCTCTCATTGATGAGACAAACAACCCATGCAGTAACACGATGTGTTCCTTATACAGGGGTGCTCTCATTGATGAGACAAACAACCCATGCAGTAACACGTTGTGTTCCTTATACAGGGGGTGCTCTCATTGATGAGACAAACAACCCATGTAGTAACACGATGTGTTCCTTATACAGAGGGTGCTATCATTGATGAGACAAACAACCCATGCAGTAACACGATGTGTTCCTTATACCGAGGGGTGCTCTCATTGATGAGACAAACAACCCATGCAGTAGAACGATGTGTTCCTTATACCGAGGGGTGCTCTCATTGATGAGACAAACAACCCATGCAGTAGAACGATGTGTTCCTTATACAGAGGGGTGCTCTCATTGATGAGACAAACAACCCATGCAGTAACACGATGTGTTCCTTATACAGAGGGGTGCTCTCATTGATGAGACAAACAACCCATGTAGTAACACGATGTGTTCCTTATACAGAGGGGTGCTCTCATTGATGAGACCAACAACCCATGCAGTAACACGATGTGTTCCTTATACAGAGGGGTGCTCTCATTGATGAGACCAACAACCCATGCAGTAAAACGATGTGTTCCTTATACAGAGGGGTGCTCTCATTGATGAGACCAACAACCCATGTAGTAACACGATGTGTTTCTTATACAGAGGGGTGCTCTCATTGATGAGACCAACAACCCATGCAGTAACACGATGTGTTCCTTATACAGGGGATGCTCTCATTGATGAGACAAACAACCCATGCAGTAACACGATGTGTTCCTTATACAGAGGGGTGCTCTCATTGATGAGACCAACAACCCATGTAGTAACACGATGTGTTCCTTATACAGAGGGGTGCTCTCATTGATGAGACCAACAACCCATGCAGTAACACGATGTGTTCCTTATACAGAGGGGTGCTCTCATTGATGAGACCAACAACCCATGCAGTAACACGATGTGTTCCTTATATATGGGGTGCTCTCATTAATGAGACAAACAACCCATGCAGTAGAACGATGTGTTCTTAACACAGACAAACATTACTACATGTATCTGCCATTACTATTATTAATGTAGACATGTTACGAAAAGGTATATTCTCGACGTTAACGTTGAGGTTGACAAATTAGACTTTAAATGTGGGGACTGTGTCAAAACATTGATTATCGAGTAAAACAGGTAAAATTAAATTTGAGTGATATTAACCAGGGGTCGTGTCAACGAAGCTGTCCTAGGACTAGGACATGTCTTAGGATGGTCTTAGGACACGTCTTAGTCCTAAGTCAGGTTAACGTAGGTGTCCTAAAATAAGATATGTCCTAAATTTGGTCCTAAAGTTAGGATATATAAATACATGTAGGTGTCTTAGGATAGTCCTAAAAGTTACGATGTCCTTAAACGAAATAAAGACAACAATGTGGCATATTAAAATCCATTAAAAAAAATACTAATACAATACTAAAGTAGTATAATGTTATGAAAAATAAACTAATTAAACAAAAATTTTCAATATTTGTTAAAGATTCAATTGTGTTACATACATTATTTTCAATTTGTAGACAAATTTGATATTTAAAATACTTCTAGATATATATTTAAAAGAAAATGCGTTCATAGTATTTAGTTTGAGTTTTTGGAATAATTTAAGCATATTACAAGACATTTGTGTTGATGTGCTAGAACTTACATTGAGATATTGCGGACTAGCCATTTGGTGAAATGCTTTACTATAAACTTAAATTGTTTTTTTCTGTACACAAATCTATATGAAAGGGACATCAATAGTAAATTTCCAAAAAGTATGTTTGACGATGCCATATCGTTACGCTCATACATCTATATAGAATAAATGGGGCTGTCCTTTTTGCTTAAAAAATACTATCATCATGAGTAACATTTTGTGCACCCAACCAACCGGTGCAATGTTAATTTAAATGTGGGAAAAATTACTTCTATTTACTTAATCCTTGTCCAATACATGCAATAAAATCGAGTGGACCCAAAGACAAAACAATTTACACACTAACTTTAGATTCTAGCACGAATATATCATAATAATTTAAGAAAGTTGTGTGACTATTTAGTTTTGTTGTCGTATGCAATTCATTTATATTTTGTTATCATGATTAATAACGTATCTACTAGTATTACGTTAAAACTTTTATTTTGCATAAATTGTTTTCCGTAAAAGAGTCACCCTTTCTTCCTTTACACATAAAGTGAAATACAATAAAATACAAATGTATATGTCATTGAATTCCCTACATATTTTTTCAATCAAATAAATGTGTTAGGATGGTCCTAGAACCATCGTAGTTAGAACTGTCCTAAGATAGCTTTGTTTTACATCATAAGACATGTCTCAGACACGTCGTAAGACCATTCTTAATAATGTCCTAAGACCTATCTTAGGACATATCCTAGGATACTTTCATTGACACGGCCCCAAATATCCTACGCACTTCTTGTTTATAAGAAATAATAAAAAAATATAAAATAATCATTTTCTGATATCATTGCTTGCATGTGGTTAAAGTACTGGAAAGGTCAGTGAACGTGTTAGCGGGGAAAGCAAACCGGAAAGCGGACGATTTTTTTAGTATGCATTTCTGAACAAAATCAAATACTAGTAATAAGCCAGTTTTTTACTATTTTAATTACGATATTAATCTGTCAATCCACTACTGACCCTCGTCCTGAAAAGTCATGAAATATTTGTCACTGGACGTAAGACAATCAACATTCAATCAATCTCTGCATATCCGCACAAAGTTGGGAAAGTCTCCATACTAGGCTTTTGTGTCTGCCCCAAGTCAGGAGCCTGTTTTTCAGTGGAACAGTCATTTAAAAAAAATGTACATTTTTCGGTTATTGTCTATTGTCTGTTTTATTTGTAAGTTTGACATATTTTTTCAATTTAATATAAGAGTTTACATATTGTGCAAGATAGTACATCCAAATATTACTGTGCAAAAAGTTTCATATTTTTTTTTATATTCGTCGAAGTATGAAAATTCGCCAATTTCCATGCGTTCATTTTTGATAAATAACATTTGCACACAAATTATCTGTACATAAAACTGCATTTAAAGGTAAACAGAATGATTTTTCTTCATTTAATAACATCATAATTAAAAATAAATAACTTTCCATGTTTCAAATCATGACAACTTTTATTCCACAGTCACTGGAATGTCTGTTCATCAATATGTGTCCTTCCTGTTACTATTTATTTGTTCACGGAATAAAACTAGTTTCTCCCTCAAATAACGGCTTTTTTTTTATGGTGACGTCGTAGGCGTGGATACAGGACGTAACGACATGGTGAATTTTTTTATTTGGAAAGATTTTGGTCATCAGAATCAAAAGATCGGTAGGTATTGATGTATGCGTACCTTTTTATAATGTCTTTAATGTTACCAGTTGATAGATAATTTTTAATTGCATAAGACTAATGAAACGCTTGTTACCGTAACTAAGGCATGGGCCGGAAATATCAAAACACTACATCAATTATTAGGGAGCGACTATTTTAAAACAAATTTAAGTTATGTACTAATTTTTCCATCCTGTTACTGTCCTTCCTGTTAAAAAAACAGTGGTAACAGGAGGGACAAAAATGGTAACAGGATAGACATACTTTGTAAGAAAACTCAAAATGCCTCTTACATTATCGCAAATAAATTTACACATATTTATTACCGTACGGTATATTAATTCATAACATGTACATTTGTATTGAGGTATTTCTACGACAAGTCTAGTGCAACCTTGACTGGTAACAGGATGGACAAAATTATTAATTGTGCAGCTATTATTTAAAATTCAGTTGCCAATATTATTGCACAGCTATTATTCAAGCGTGTCATATAGAATACACATTGTTTCTTTTCAATTCTCGTTGAATGCTTTACCCTTTGCAATTTGTACTTTTAAAAATGTTTTCTTAAGTACCTGAACCTAATTTTGTTTATTTTGTTCCGTGATGTGTTATTTTGTTCTGCTTGGGTTGTAAAACTATCATCATATTTTGCCAACTTTTGTACTGGTTTCTTAGAGACATGATACTTTCTCGTTACAGGCAAATAGAGATACAGACCTTGCGAGACGACAGCAACACTTATGACACAAAAGAATGTCTTTTATTCCAAAAAAGGGGGGTCGCACAACATATAAATGTTGGTATATTATACCTCCGGTTGTGGTTTGAACTCTCCTGCCCTTTTCATAAAATAACAATATGAAAATCCCTTCTTCGTCACATTTATATTTCACAGCAACCACTATCATACTTAAATGACATGATATTAGGAGATACAAATATTAGAGCACCAACTTTAGTCTACAGTAGGTGCACATCATGTACGTATGGGTCGACCCATTAATTGATATAAGAATTTCTACCCATTGATTTATTGCCTTCTTAAAGTTGCAGGGTCATTAATATATTTGCCATTCCAAATATAAATACGCACACCAGCGGCAAATCTGTGTTTATTATTCATTTTATAATTTTTATAATGACATACCCCCCCTTTTTTTTTTGACGCCCCCGTGCTTTTCTTTGCCAAAATCATTGAGAGACGCTGCTACAACTTCCAGAATATTGGCTATCATTCCGAATCCAATTAGAATTATAACCTCTTCGTGAACTTATGGAGATGATCTAAAAATACAAGAATGACAAGCCTTCAGTGTTAAAATGTGTCAGAATCTAGATACATGTAAATCAGAATCATTGACAATAAGAAAAAAAAATGAAGTACTAGTTCGTTCAGTTGTATTGTTGTTTTCTTTAAATTGTCCATATGTTTTTGAACATATGAAATTAGTTTAGCTTTTTACGCCTTTATCTTCAACCTTCTCTAAGACGATACGATGGGTGGTTGTTCTGGTGGTTGGTTAGCCTCCAATGGATACTTAAAGTCATATTCAGGAAGGGAATATGATAAATAAATAAGATCCAAAATGCTGAACTTGGTCTTAAAAGCGGTAGTTCACAGAAAGGCATGTCATCTTATGTACTGATTTTTACGACTTGCGGCAACCAAATCTTATTTCATACTTAGAGAAAAAAACAAAATAACACCAATACCAATTTTTCATTTGTTTTTGTTTTGTTTTGTTTGTTTAACCCGTACAGGGTTGATACACGTATAAATGGTTCGTGTATAATGTTTCGATACTTATATCTCCCGTTTGTAGTCTATGAAATTCAAAATCCAGTTTTTTGCTATTGATTTTCATGACTCAAAATATGTTTTGTCTCTACTGTTACCACCTTGTCCTCCCTGTTACTGCCTTTGTTCGTTCCTGTTACCCCAAAAAATGTGTCAAATAATTTTTACAATCAACATATCTGGGGCCGTGTCAATGAAAGTATCCTAGGATATGTCCTAAGATAGGTCTTTGGACATTATTTAGGATGGTCTTAGGACATGTCTGAGACAAGTCTTAGGATGTAAAACAAAGCTGTCTTAGGACAGTCCTAACTACGATGATCCTAGGACCATCCTAACACATTTATTTAATTGAAAATATATGTAGAGATTTGTAATACATACATTAAATTGTATTTTAGAACCTATATGTAAAGAGAGGGAGGATGACTCTTATATAGAAAACAATTAAGGCAAAATAAAAGTTAGTTTTTACGGAATACTAATAAATACGTTTTAAATATGATAAAAGATATAAATGAATTTAATACAAAAACAAAAGTAAATGGTCACAAAAATTTGTGATATTCGTGCTGTAATTTTAGTACATAAACTAGTTTTGTCCTTATGTCCACTCGATTTCATTACATGTATCGAATCAGAATTAGGTATTAAAAAAAGAAGTAAACTTTTCCCCATATTTACATTACTTAAAATATCAGTGTTGCTTATGCTGATAGTATTGTTTAGGCTTCAAAAAAGGCAGCACGAAATAATTTATTATGATACAATTAAATCTTTAACAAACATTAAACAATATTTTTTGTTATTAATTTTATCTAATGATAGTTAATATTGTATTAGTATTTTTAGTATTGAGTTTATGCCATATTTGTTGTTTTTATTACGTTTTAGGACGATGTAACCCTTAGGACTATCCTAAGACACCTAATTGTATATCATAACTTTAGGACCAAATTTTGGACGTATCTTATTTTAGGAGACTTTCGTTAACCCAACTTAGGACTAAGACGTGTCCTAAGACCATCCTAAGACATGTCTTAATCCTAGGACAGCTTCGTTGACACTGGCTTAGATCTATTGACTAAGTTTCCAGTTAGTATATATCTGAAAAGGGACATAAAAGTAAATTTTTAATGCCACTGTCTCCACAATATTTTTTTAAGAGTGTTTGAAAAATAAGAAATGTGATGATTTTCCTGAACGTACCGTACCGTACGACTATCTGCAGATTTTCTTTGGGTAATCTACGTAAATGATAAATGTAAATGTGATTTCAAATGAACACTGCTATGCAAATGTGAGCCACACTTTTCATTGGACATTTTCTTTTCTATTATCACTTCTACTTTCAGTTAAAAAAAAGTAACAGGATGGACAAAATCTGACACAAGCTGGCACACAATTTTAAAATAAAATTTTCTCAGGTGTTGGTAAGATTGCATATTTTGAAAAAATATTACCAAATCAATATGCTTTTGGTTTTTTAAATTAATTTGCATTTATTTTAACTTTTTTTTTGGAAAAGTTCAGATTCCGAATTTGTACTTTATTTTGAAATGACTGAGTATGTGTTACATATTTGTTTTTTGTTCATTTCTTTTACATAAATAAGGCCGTTTGTTTTCTCGTTTGAATTATTTTACATTGTCATTCCATGGCCTTTTAACGCGGACTATGCGGTATGGGCTTTGCTCATTGTTGAAGGCCCTTTGGTTGCCTATAGTTGTTAATTCCTGTATCATTTTGGTTTCCTGTGGAGAGTTGTCTCATTGATATTCTACCACATCTTTTTTTTTTTATAGTTACAGTGTCTTATAGCGTGTTCCACGAACGGAAATTGCAAGATTATTGCTTACATTATATTTTTTCTCCTCTTGTCCTATACACTTAGCTCCCGGTTGAAGTTTATGGCATAAAAGAAGAATACTGGACGGGGAACGAAGCGCGGTATATTTATTTGACATAAAATGGAAAAATCCCGGGAAAATCTAATGTCAAACCTGGCCGATTAACAAAACATCAGTAAATTAATCTGTTGAGCATCATCATGCTGTGCTAGGAAACTGCTATGATCCATAGTGTCCACAAAATACTGCATACATATGCAATGCCGGTATTTTGGGCAAAGTTGTGCCCGAGACTCCGTGTTTTGTCTATAAACGGCACGATAATTGCTGTCAATTACCGCTTACGCTTCTGGCATTTTATGTCACTCCTATGTGTATTTGTCGAGGATGTGCAACAGGCAAAAAGCGGGTTACATTTGACATAGAGTCCCTATAACTATTTAACAGATTATCATATATTAAATAATTTCCAACAATTACAAGGGCGAGTGGGGCGAGCGGATACCTCTTCTCCTGTTCGCTTGCACGCCCAGCCTTTCGCCAGTTGAATTTCGTAATGTTGTTTGAGTTGGTTCTGCATTGAATACCACCCGTCCAAAAGTTCTGACCATGGTTAAACACACCTTTAATTAAATGTCCGTCACTACTGAGTTCGAAACAATTGAAAAATAGTAAATTTCTTTAATTTCGAAGAATTGGCGCTGGATTTTTTTCTCTCCCATCCATCACTCCTTTTTTTCTGGGATTTTATATCCATTCTCCTATATTCTCTCATATGTCAGATTTTCAAAATATAAAAACGTAGAAATAGTAGGGAGCAACCAATTCACTTCATTTAAATTCAAAAGGGGGGTCGTCCTGAATATGCATGAAATATTTTCCATTGGTTAAGTGGTTAAATTAGTGGATGGTGAAAAATCTCAATTTTTTAAATGGAATAAAGAATTTAGAGACTTGTGCTATAATGCCCTACTAGTTAATGCTGATGATTTAAGTTCAACGATTGCTAATATGGACATAGCGTCTCAGGATGGTATGGACTTGTGCATAAATAACTTCACTCAGTGCTTAGCAAATGTGACAGCTCCTTTTTTCAAACAAATGCCAAAAGTAAAAGCAAAATTAAAGCGAAATTCCCAAAATCAGAGAGTACATACTAATAAACCATGGTTTGACCAGAATTGTAAAGAGCTATATGCCAATTATTGTAAAAAATTACATGCTTTTAATGGTAAAAAAACATTTAATAGTCATATAGATTTGAACAGTGCCAAAAAAGCTTACAAGAAGTATGAATGCAAGCTCAAACGTAGTTACAAACGACAGGAAGGTTATATGTTGTGTAAACTTAAGAAAGACAATCCAAGAAAATTTTATTCATTATTTAGGAAAAAAATCAGAGGAAATGTGATTTAAACATTACTGACTTTTTTGAATATTTCAAAGAACTTGTATCAAGTGCGCCGAATAACAATAAGAGACCTGAAGTGATTGATAATGAATGTGTTTTTGATGAACTAGATGCAGATATTACAGCTGATGAGATTATAAAGGCAATTAATGATCTTAAAATGGACAAAAGCCATGGTCCAGACTGTTTGCTGAATGATTTTTTTATTGAATACAAGGATTTTATTATACCACATGTATGTGCTATTTTTAACGCCGTATTGAATAGTGGATATTTCCCGTCATCATGGTCAGATGCTATCCTGGTACCAATTTTCAAATCTGGTGATGCTAATGATGCAGCAAACTATCGTGGCATAAGCCTTGTCAGCAATCTAGGTAAACTTTTCACCACAATTCTTAATAAAAGATTGTTAAATTGGGCAACTGTTAATGATATTTTATCTGATGCACAGTTTGGTTTTCGAAACGGGTATAGTACAGTTGATGCTGTTTTTTGTTTATACTCTGTTATTCAAAATACACTCTGTAAAAATAAAATATTATATTGTTGCTTTGTAGACTACTTAAAAGCTTTTGATTCAATTGATCGCTTATGTTTATGGTACAAAATCTCCAGATTAGGTATTCGGGGAAGACTATTAACTGTTTTAAAATCTATGTATAATAATGTTAGAACCTGTATTAGATTCAATGGGCTAAATTCTGATTACTTTTGTAACAACCTTGGTTTAATGCAAGGGGAAGTTCTTTCTCCAATTTTATTTTCTTTCTATGTGAATGATTTTGAAAATGAATTTATTGCTAATGGCAATTGTGCCTTAGAGTTTCAAGATATAACATTATTTTTGTTAATGTATGCTGATGACACGATTTTGATGTCTGAAACAGTAGAAGGTTTACAGGAAATGTTGAATACTTTGTCAATTTACACAGAAAAATGGGGCTTGTCTGTTAATACAAAAAAAACAAAAATTGTTGTTTTCAGGAAAGGTGGAATTGTACGGCCTAATGAGACATGGGTCTATAACGGTCAAACAATGGATATTGTGGAACAATTTTGTTATTTAGGAGTATTAATAAGATATAATTGTAAATTTCTTAATACACAGAAACATTGTGCAGAACAAGGTAGAAAAGCTATGTTCAGTATGAAAAGAACTACATCATCATTATGTTTAAATGTATTTACAATGCTTAGTCTTTTTGATACTTATGTTAGTAGCATATTAATGTATGGGTGTGAAATATGGGGAGTACACAAATCTCCTATGATAGAAAAGGTCCATTTGGACTACTGCAAAATGTTATTGGGTGTCAAAAGAACGACCTCAAATGTGATGGTCTATTATGAATTAGGTAGATTTCCACTGCAGTATGAGCGTAATTATAGAATGCTTAAGTTTTGGTTCAAAATTTTAAATAGTGACAATTGTATATTAAGGTCTTGTTATAAAGAACTTGTGTTAAATTGTTTAAAATGTATGAATTGGGCAACATATGTAAAAAGATTGATATATAGTCTTGGTATGGATAATTTGTGGGATAATCAGTGGTTGTTAAATGTAGACAGCTCATATTTGCCTTTGATAAGACAGCGTTTGTTTAATCAAGCTAACCAAGAGTTACAATTTTTATTAGATTCTTCTTCAAAGTGTAGATTATATAAGTATATTGTAACAAATGTAGTTTTGCAATTTTATTTACAGAAATGCATTCCTGTACTTTTTCGTAAATGTATAACAAGAATTCGTTTGTCTTCACATAATCTTTGTATTGAAACTGGACGTTATGTTGGTACTAATAGAAATGAAAGAAATTGTATTTTTTGTGATTTAGGGGTAATAGAGGATGAATTTCATTTTATTCTTCAATGTAGAAGATATACTGATTTGCGAAAAAAATATATAAAAAAATATTACTGGTCTAGGCCATCAACTTTTAAATTAATAGAATTATTATCTGGTGAAAACACAAAACAGCTTTGTAACTTGGGAAAGTATATACATTTCTCTTTTAAATTAAGAAACAGTTTATTGTAATAAAAGATAGTTTGTATTGATGAAACTTCTGACGTCATCTATTGTTTATTATGCGTATTGTTTATATTGTTTGTAATATGCCATATGTATACATTGTACATGTAATTGATTATACTGATGAGCCGTAAGGCTCAAAGTTAATAAAGAATTTGAATAATTTGAAAGTATCCAACAATCAATTAACTGATGAAAACAAAAGAGGGAGGATCCCCAAGCCCGAAACTCTTTTTTGAGTTTTTCGACGCTTTCAATCAAATTTTTTCTCGATTTTTTTTATTTGGAAAAATATACCCCCACTTTCATTTGAAGTTTAATGGTCGTTCTCTTAATGATTCTTCATTCTTTACGGAATAAACATTATTAAATTCTTGTTCCATAAGGAGTATTTATAAAGAGACTATCTAAGATAAGTTTTCGAAAGGACGTTTGTTATAAGAAATAAATATACTCGGACATGTGCAGTTAAAACACGAGATATGATTGACACACAGGTGATTTAAATTTTTAAATCCCTTTTGTGTTTTGATACGACACCCAACATTTAAAGTCTGATTTGTCAACCTCAGCGTCGAGTATCATGTCTATTTAGATGCATATAATTTTTTTCAGGATCCTCACTTATTCTTTGACGGCCAAAATGAACATCAGCGGGAAAAATGGCAAAATTTCATTTGGTGCCTCAAAGTTGTTCAAAATAAATCTTGGAAAGTTGCAATATTTTAAATTCTACATTAGCAAGTAACTTGCACAAGTCACTGGAAAACAAATTTGAAACCCTGTCCATCCTAATCAGCTCCAAGACTACTTTTGACTTATTCATTATCCTCAGAGTAGCTGTATGAACCTTTTATAAGAAATGATTTTTTTTTGGCTTTCTGTGTTTCAACTGTTGCTATGTTTTTATTACAAACAGATTGTGTGTCAGAGTCTCATCATGAGTCAGCTGACGCAACAGAAACTGTGATGAAGAGTGTTTTAAATATTGCTATGTTTTTATTACAAACAGATTGTGTGTCAGAGTCCCATCCTGAGTCAGCTGACGCAACAAAAACTGTGATGAAGAGTGTTTTAAATATTGCTATGTTTTTATTACAAACAGATTGTGTGTCAGAGTCCCATCCTGAGTCAGCTGACGCAACAGAAACTGTGATGAAGAGTGTTTTAAATATTGCTATGTTTTTATTACAAACAGATTGTGTGTCAGAGTCCCATCCTGAGTCAGCTGACGCAACAAAAACTGTGATGAAGAGTGTTTTAAATATTGCTATGTTTTTATTACAAACAGATTGTGTGTCAGAATCCCATCAGGAGTCAGCTGACGCAACAGAAACTGTGATGAAGAGTGTTTTGACTGTTGCTATGTTTTTATTACAAACAGATTGTGTGTCAGAGTCCCACCCTGAGTCAGCTGACGCAACAGAAACTGTGATGAAGAGTGTTTTAACTGTTGCTATGTTTTTATTACAAACAGATTGTGTGTCAGAGTCCCATCCTCAGTAAGCTGACGCAACAGAAACTGTGATGAAGAGTGTTTTAACTGTTGCTATGTTTTTATTACAAACAGATTGTGTGTCAGAGTCCCATCCTGAGTCAGCTGACGCAACAGAAACTGTGATGAAGAGTGTTTTAACTGTTGCTATGTTTTTATTAAAACAGATTGTGTGTCAGAGCCCATCCTGAGTCAGCTGACGCAACAGAAACTGTGATGAAGAGTGTTTTAACTGTTGCTATGTTTTTATTACAAACAGATTGTGTGTCAGAGTCCCATCCTGAGTCAGCTGACGCAACAGAAACTGTGATGAAGAGTGTTTTAAATATTGCTATGTTTTTATTACAAACAGATTGTGTGTCAGAGTCTCATCATGAGTCAGCTGACGCAACAGAAACTGTGATGAAGAGTGTTTTAACTGTTGCTTTGTTTTTATTACAAACAGATTGTGTGTCAGAGTCTCATCATGAGTCAGCTGACGCAACAGAAACTGTGATGAAGAGTGTTTTAAATATTGCTATGTTTTTATTACAAACAGATTGTGTGTCAGAGTCCCATCCAGAGTCAGCTGACGCAACAGAAACTGTGATGAAGAGTGTTTTAACTATTGCTATGTTTTTATTACAAACAGATTGTGTGTCAGAGTCCCATCCTGAGTCAGCTGACGCAACAGAAACTGTGATGAAGAGTGTTTTAACTATTGCTATGTTTTTATTACAAACAGATTGTGTGTCAAGAGTCCCATCCTGAGTCTGCTGACGCAACAGAAACTGTGATGAAGAGTGTTTTAGCTGTTGCTATGTTTTTATTACAAACAGATTGTGTGTCAGAGTCCCATCCTGAGTCAGCTGAAGCAACAGAAACTGTGACGAAGAGTGTTTTAACTATTGCTATGTTTTTATTACAAACAGATTGTGTGTCAGAGTCCCACCCTGAGTCAGCTGACGCAACAGAAACTGTGATGAAGAGTGTTTTAACTATTGCTATGTTTTTATTACAAACAGATTGTGTGTCAGAGTCCCATCCTCAGTAAGCTGACGCAACAGAAACTGTGATGAAGAGTGTTTTAACTGTTGCTATGTTTTTATTACAAACAGATTGTGTGTCAGAGTCTCATCCTGAGTCAGCTGACGCAACAGAAACTGTGATGAAGAGTGTTTTAACTATTGCTATGTTTTTATTACAAACAGATTGTGTGTCAGAGCCCCATCCTGATTCAGCTGACGCAACAGAAACTGTGATGAAGAGTGTTTTAACTATTGCTATGTTTTTATTACAAACTGATTGTGTTTCAGAGTCTCATCCTGAGTCAGCTGAAGCAACAGAAACTGTGATGAAGAGTGTTTTAACTATTGCTATGTTTTTATTACAAACAGATTGTGTGTCAGAGTCCCATCCTGATTCAGCTGACGCAACAGAAACTGTGATGAAGAGTGTTTTAACTATTGCTATGTTTTTATTACAAACAGATTGTGTGTCAGAGTCCCATCCTGAGTCAGCTGACGCAACAGAAACTGTGATGAAGAGTGTTTTAACTGTTGCTATGTTTTTATTACAAACAGATTGTGTGTCAGAGTCCCATCCTGAGTCAGGTGAAGCAACAGAAACTGTGATGAAGAGTGTTTTAACTGTTGCTATGTTTTTATTACAAACAGATTGTGTGTCAGAGTCCCATCCAGAGTCAGGTGAAGCAACTTTAACTATTGCTATGTTTTTATTACAAACAGATTGTGTGTCAGAGTCCCATCCTGAGTCAGCTGACGCAACAGAAACTGTGATGAAGAGTGTTTTAACTATTGCTATGTTTTTATTACAAACAGATTGTGTGTCAGAGTCCCATCCTGAGTCAGCTGACGCAACAGAAACTATCATGAAGAGTGTTTTAACTGTTGCTATGTTTTTATTACAAACAGATTGTGTGTCAGAGTCCCATCCTGAGTCAGCTGAAGCAACAGAAACTGTGATGAAGAGTGTTTTAACCATTGCTATGTTTTTATTACAAACAGATTGTGTGTCAGAGTCCCATCCTGAGTCAGCTGACGCAACAGAAACTATCATGAAGAGTGTTTTAACTGTTGCTATGTTTTTATTACAAACAGATTGTGTGTCAAGAGTCCCATCCTGAGTCAGCTGACGCAACAGAAACTGTGATGAAGAGTGTTTTAACTGTTGCTATGTTTTTATTACAAACAGATTGTGTGTCAAGAGTCCCATCCTGAGTCAGCTGACGCAACAGAAACTATGATGAAGAGTGTTTTAACTGTTGCTATGTTTTTATTACAAACAGATTGTGTGTCAAGAGTCCCATCCTGAGTCAGCTGACGCAACAGAAACTGTGATGAAGAGTGTTTTAACTGTTGCTATGTTTTTATTACAAACAGATTGTGTGTCAGAGTCCCATCCTGAGTCTGCTGACGCAACAGAAACTGTGATGAAGAGTGTTTTAGCTGTTGCTATGTTTTTATTACAAACAGATTGTGTGTCAGAGTCCCATCCTGAGTCAGCTGACGCAACAGAAACTGTGATGAAGAGTGTTTTAACTATTGCTATGTTTTTATTACAAACTGATTGTGTGTCAGAGCCCCATCCTGAGTCAGCTAAGGAAAAAACTAAAATTAGAATTTAAACCATTTAGGTGTCCTTATTTCCAGTCAAAGGATAAGAGAATAACACTTAATGTTAGGTTGAAGTATATAAATTGGAATTTAAGACACTAAGCTGACACATTTTAGAAGATAACACTTTAATCATCTGGTGCAAAAAGGTATGTGTCAAAAAACTTATAACTTGTACAAAACCCCTGTACAAATTATAATTTGTACAAAATTACATCATGTACATGTACGCAACATATATATATAGTGAAGTATACAGGCAACTTCGTTTACAAAAATATATACACATTTAATCAGTAATATATTGTCATGCTTCTGCATATTCACTTTTATTTATGCTGAACTTTAGTCAAATTTAGTTTTATACAAATTTTATTACGTAAAGCAGTAGTAGTAAGAATATTTTTAGCGCCATTTTAACCAGCTTCATCGCCATAATCAAAATTATTTATCGTTTTAATTGTGAAATTTCACTTGCATAGGGTTTATTAATATAGCGTAATTTTGGTAAGTATGGCTTATTAATTATAAGGTTCTCGAGATGTGCTTCTCTAGAAATTTTTGACGGTCAGTTTAATCCCATTTATCTCAATATTATCCCCGATGACAGAAATGTCAACCAGACCTATTCGTGTCAAAATCTATTTGATGAACTAATTTCTTCTAAAACTGTACATGCATTAATTCTGTATTATTTGATAACCAATCACATTCACGTTACATGTTTGCATGATAATGGGTTCTGTATGAGTGAACTGTAGTGTATTGCAAGATCAGTGCAAATTGTGACGTCAGTGCGCCTTCACGTGACATAATTATTTGTAAACAAACCGGCTCTTCATGTAAGACTCATGTAACACGTGTCTGAATTATACATTTAAAGTGCAATCAATCTTTCAATCACTATTTTATGTTATGTATGTGTCCGTTTTTAGCTTTGCACATCAGCTGATCAGTAGTCGAAGTAAATCAGACATAGTGTCAATTTTCCTGTTCTGAGTTGCGATTTTTTATATAGAATTAGAAGGTAATTCTAAATAAGTCATTATTAAGAGTGGGATCGGAGTTGTCCTGATCACGAAATCCTGACTTAAAAAACATAAAATCCTGAATTCCCAAATTTAAAAAATATCAAATCCCGACATCCAGATTGAGAAATTCAAAAAAAGACACACCCCGGACTCCGAAAGGGTCAATAGAACATGTGTTTTTATGTCAGGTTTGAACGCATGAAATCTCTAGTCTAAAAATGCCAGTGATAGAAAGATAACAGATAAGCAACTGTCTAGGGCTAAGTAAGGGAGCTAGGGAAAAAAACAGTATTAGTACTAAACAGATGCATAGACAGACCAAGGGGGTGGGGGATATAAAGTTGATTATATACACGTAGGAAATCATTGAACAATGACGGGAGTGGGCAACCATCTGGTCAGTCAGAACCCCCACCCCTTTATGAAAAGTTATGGATCCGCCACTGAGATTTGCAGGTTTTCTTGGTAAAGATACCTTAAAATATCACCAACTCTGACTGAGCACACAGTTTGATTCATTTTAGCTCATTAGCTGTGCTCACTTGCTAAAAATGTTCATTGCAGTTCACTCGCAAATATTTTATGATATTCATGTGTAGGTAAGCTGATAACCTATACATGTGTGTGAGATAGAATGATTAACAGATAATCAGGTTTTCTTCTTATAGATCCCTTAATATATCCCCCACTGAGGACACAATTTGATTCACATTAGCTCATTAGCTACACTCACTCGCCATTAAATTCATTGAGGCTCACTGGCTTATATGAAGAAAAGCTGATAACATGTACATACATGAGGGTGGTAATGCCCTTTAGTGTCAGGCGTCAAACAGTCATTCTCGGCTACCGTTAACTTCAAATTAGTTTAAATTTAACTCACTGTGATTAGTCAAAATATCCTAAAGGTGATTTGACAGATGTTTCAAATAATTATCATTACTGTTATTTTTGGAAAACAAATAGCGTGATTTGTCAAATTCAGCTGATTTTTTTATCGTCTGAAAAAAGTGTACATTTTATCGTCATGTCTAAAAATTACCGTTATCTTCATTTGGCAAGAATAATTCAATAAGGTACCCCATTGCTACCCTCATACATGTACATGTACATGTATATGGTCAGATCATATCTTTTCGTATGTCATTTGAATTTGTACTTTGCATGCCTTTTCAAATGAAATTGTGACGCCAGAATGCATTCTTTATAGCACAATAACCGATGAGAAGAGGCCACATATGTCCACCAAAATTTTTGCAGCCACGTCAAAATGTGTGAGGACAAGCTTGCGTTCATGTTGTGGAAGCTGTTTTTAGGAAGCTGAAAAATACCAACAATAGAACAAGAAATAGATAATCGGTATTGAAAAATATCAATGCGTTGACAAGCCAATGATCTACATACATGTACAAATGTATATTATATGTATTATACATAAATATGTCAACCATAAAATACAACTGATTTAATTTACACCACAGCTGTTGGAAAAAAACTTAAAATTTATGTCTATATAACTTATCTCATTCTAGTCCATTCAACTGACTGAATCGGTGTAAATTTCATGAATTCTTTAATAACATGTATATTCATGGACTATTCTCTATAGCAATATCTGTTAGCCATTTAGGGGTCTTTTGCATTTAAAGTTCAGTTTTAGTGGGTTTATTTTGCGAAAAAGAACTCAATTTCCAGATCATAGTTTTACATTTTTTTTTAAAATTTTGCTGTGTCAAAATGACCTAAATATTAAGGACAGTATATAGACCCAAAAATGGTACAAATGTATATCACATTCTACACATAATATTTTAGCAAGAAAGACTTCCATTGGAGTATTTAACCATTGCGACTTTTTAATTTGATATCCTCCACTAATTAAAGTCGTTGAAGTAGAATATATAATGTAGGTTTGTCCACTGAACCGTCCACATGGTTCATTCAACCTATGCCAACATTTTGAAATTTAGGTATAAAATTGTGTGAAAAAATGTTGGCATAGGTTGAATAATTTGTTACAGATTAAGTGTTATAAAAACATAAATGAATTAGGGGCTAATCAATCTACAACCAGTTTAAACCTAGCGTTGATGTTTACTCAATATACAATTTCTTTCACAAGTACTAGTGAAAATGTAGGTAATTGTGTGTGTTGAGGATCTCTATTTCATAAAGGAATATGTTTAAATTTAGTATAATGAAATAATTGGAGGAAAAAAGGATTTTATGATTTTTTATTTAACCCCTTCCCGTTCACACCGGTACAGCTTACCGGTGAAGCCAATTTCAATATTTTTTTGGGGCATTTAGACTGGTTCCATAGCCATTTGTTGACGTACAGATGTGGTTAAGGGCTCAAATTAATCCTCAGATAACCAGCAATGCGATTTAATGTGCAGCAAACCTCTATCGTTATTAGTTAATAAATAAGTCGCCTCTTACTGATGTGTAATTCTTCTGTAAAAACCATTTATTTTTCTTCGAATTTTTAGGAAAATTCTCAAAAAGAAGGGCAAAGAAAACTGCTCTTTTAAGAGGAGTTATGACTTTTCTCAATAACTGTGCAGTGAGTTTTGGAAGAATAGTTTTAAACTAATAGTTCTAACTTGTACACTAGTTGCAAATGTTATTTTTAGAGTAGAAGCGCACTCACAAACTTGAAATGCGCTAAAAATTCGAAGTCATTTCTTAGAGATATTATGAGAAAAGAGACAAAAACCACTTAAATATTCTAAAAAAAATTTCCAAAGTTGAAATAGATGTAACAAAACATAGTTTCGTAAGTGTTGGGGTATGATAAAGTTGAAAACACTTTTGTTTGAATAATGGAACATGTGTATTTCAATGAAAAAATGACATTGTAAAGAGTGGATTCCTCCTAGATTTGCGTAAAAATCATGCATTTGGCAACAAAAATTTTCATCTGAACACATAATTCCAAAAGGAAAACAAACTGGGTGAGAATCTTTATATTATTATTTTTTTTGAATTTCTTCCGTAGTAGTAGACTTAAGTACTTAAATTTCAATAATTTCATTACAATGCCAGTGGCGCAGGGGAACGATGATCTATCCCAAGCCGCTAAGAGTGAGGGTTCGAATCTCACTGCCGGAGTTGAATGTAACTTAACTTAACTTTACTTTCAATTTCAAAAAGAAAACCTAAGAATTTTTTTTCAAAGAATGTGTGTGCCAAATTGCCCCCCCCCCCCCCTTTTTTTACCCCCTTGGCCCCATCTAGCTCGGTCAAGGGTGTCCCAGATCAAGCTAGCATTGGTAATTCAATTAATTTTCACTTGTAAAAACAGAGTTTAAGTTGCTGATTGATTGAAAACGAATTAGACCAATAACTAGGGTCCAAGTTTGAAATCGGACAATAATGGTGTCTAAAATCAGTTATTTTGAATGTAACGGACATCTATATTTCAAGGCCTATAGCACATTATGCGTCTATTTATTCCACTATGATAACGTTTATGGCTTCAACAGACTCGAGGCATTGTGTTTCCACCAAAACCTGACCCTATTAGCGCACCAATATGTCTCTGCATGACTTTTTGCCCAAGGATTTCGTATTTTTTCACTTTTTCGCCAACAGTCACGTGACTTTTGGAAATAAACCACGTGACCAAAAAATGACGAATTATCTCCAAACTTAATTTTCTGAAATATTTGACTACTTATATTTCATTTGAGCCTAACATGACATGTGTATGACCATTGATGCGAATGCAGTATTCATTTAAACTTCGATAGTGTCTTTTCGATAAGTAAAGGTCTGAAATGTCTGAATGGGAAGGGGTTAAGGAAAATGACCATCTAATCATATTGAAAATCTATGAGTGTCATTTCATGAATTATATAGAAATATATGATAAACATATTCAATTTTATGTAAAATAGATTCCTTCAAATACAATGGCATACACCTCTATTGAAACTCATGAATTTCATAGATACTGACTCATGTAAAATATCTATTTTAAATGTTCACTATTAATTCCAACACATTCAGAGAATAAGACAAATTTCACTAATATGATTGCCTCAAAAGTCAGACTATAAGATATGAACCGATGCTGCATCTGCACAAGCAACTAGTGTCATGTTGTTATCCTTTAGTAAAAAAACGAGACATAGCGATGGTTAAAGTTTTTGAAATTTTAATAATAACTTTCTTAAACTATTCTGGATTTCTACCAAACTTGGACAGAAGCTTGTTTATGATCATAAGATAGTATCCAGGGGCCGTGTCAACGAAACTGTCCTAGGACTAGGACATGTCTTAGGATAGTCTTAGGGCACGTCTTAGTCCTTAGTCAGGTTAACGAAAGTCTCCTAAAATAGGATAATTTCATTGACACGGCCCCAGAAGTAAATTTTGTAAAACAAAAAATCAATTTTTTCCGTATTTTGCTTACAAAAGGACTAAGTTTTTCTGCCAGGAAACACTACATTTGCTCTGTGTAAAAGTTTAAAAAAATTGAATAACTTTCTTCCACTATCCTGGATTTATACCAAACTTGGACAGAAGCTTGTTTATGATCATTAGATACGTATCCAGAAGTAAATTTTGTAAAACAAAAAATCCATTTTTTCCGTATTTTACTTATAAAAGGACTTAGTTTTTCTGCCAGGATACAATACATTCACTCTATTGTTAAAGTTTTTAGAATTTTAATTACTTTCTTATACTATCCTGGATTTGTACCAAACTTGGACAAATAAAAGCTCACAACGCAATATATAATGAATAAAAACAGACTTGACTTTTCTAAACTACCCGTAAAACAAAGTAAATAAATAGTGCACTGTCCAACTGGAAAGTTGCTGCCTTTAAATCAATCAAAAAATCTTTTTTTTTTAGTTTATTTTAAATTTTATATTGCAAAATTAATTTGATAAAAAAAAAGAAGTTTCTGTTGAAGTATGTTATATTTGTATATTTTCTTGCATTTTTAAAGAGTAATATTTAATGCTTAAATATACTGACTGTATTTCACCTTTTATTAATTAATAATTGTTATAACAACACCTATTGTATTTTGTTTGTAGGCATAGGTTGGATATATTTTTATCACATATTGGTATAGGTTGAAGACACCGTCCACATTTTGGTATATATTGATACATGTATAGAAATAATGTTGAGCCTGTTCCTAGATGCCTGAGATAGACTTCAATATTTATTATTTATTCAAAATAAATGGAAGTTTTATTCTATGGAAATGTATCCCCCCCTTTTATAAGTTGAAAAGGCTACATAGAGGTCAATATACAGTCTCCAACAGAAAACCAAAAAAGGAAAAACATAGTGAGAATTTTGGAGAATTAATATCATTAAATGTACATGCATTTGAGATCATTTGAAATATTTAAGATATATTGTTTCGATTTTTTTAGTTCTAGGTTCCACCTAGCTACCATTTTAGAAAACTGAGATTTCAATGCTAGTCTATAAGAGGGACATTTGATTTTCACTGGTTGTAGATATGGAATCTTATTCAGTGGCAGTGGTAAATAGACACTGACAAGTCTTAGATAACATTTTATAGTTTTGAATTTTTCTTCGTCAGTTGACTAAAATAAGGTTGAGGTCTGTTCTTATTTCCAACAGAGGGGCACTCAACCTATATCAATATGTGCATGAAGCAAATTGATAGTTGCTAGATACTGAATGATTATGCCACATGAAATTTTTAACCTGTGCATATATACTTAAAATACGATAATAAAAAAAAAAAACATGTCTTTTTCAGGACTTCTGAATCCAACCACGTAGTATGGCACGTTATTGAGACATGGTTTTGGTGGATGGATGTTCATGAAGGACCTGTAGTACAAAATATATCACTGGATTTAGCTCTTTGTCTTGGTGTATTATTAAAGTACTTTCCTTTGAGCTCAGTTCATTGTTATGCAATTCATTCTTTGTGAAATTAAGATTTGACAGACAACTCTCAAGGACAAGGATTTGTCAAAGTTGTATCACCTCTATGTACAATGTAATTATAAGGGAGATAAAAGCATTCTATTTTGATTTGAACAAAATATTTTATAAGAAAAAGAGAGAACAAATTTACCCGACAATGCTACTCCCGCTACTATCAATATGATGCTAGGTTGTTTTAATACATCTGTACTGCCTGCTGATGACTCGGCCCTGAGTGTAAATGGTCCTTCAATTATGTAAAAAAATAATTATAAGGCCTATCTAGTCTAATCGATTTCTAAAACTATATTTCATTGTACATGTTCAACATTTTTATACAACCACAAAAATTTTTGCGGTCGTAAATTGGTATCCTGTCCGAAAGACGGATGGTTTCCGGATAATAACTTTAGTATAAGTAAATAGAAACCAATAAAATTATAACACAATGTTTATTACCACAAAAGGAAGCTTGGGATTGATTTTGGGGGTTATGGTCCCAAAGGTTTGGGAATAAGGGGTACACAGGTGCCCAAAACAAGCCTTAATCTAGTGTCAGTACAAAAAGTTGTGAATAAGTATTTCAATTGTTCTGAAATTGTACCACAATGTTTAATACCATAAGTAGAAGGTTGGGATATATTTTGTGGGTTATGGGGCAAACAGTCTAAGAATTAAGGGCCAAAAACAAACAATTTTATAGATTCAAGACACTAAATTGGAGTTATCTTTCTTTTTCCAGAATGGTTGTTGAATTACCTAAAACCAATGCTTTATGAAATCTTCTTTGAAAATTGGAGTTATCTTTCTTTGTTCAGAATAGTAGTTGAATCAACTTAAATCAATGCTATATACTATATACAATGCAATATTCACTTCACTACCAACTGATAAATTAAAGCAGTCATTAATAACCATTCAGTGATTACAAGCACTTTGATTATCATTCTAGGGGTATGCCCTTTTTACAATTGGAAAAATTGAAAAAAAAAAATAGTTTCTGATTTCTGAACTGAAATTTATCACCACTAAATTTAATGAAATGTGTATATAATGCTTATTATCTCTAAACTCAGTTTAAGTTTAATTTTTGGCAGCTTCACTTTTACAGTTCTTGATTAATGTCCCTTTATAACGTTATATATGCTAGCGGGGCATCATCTTTGTCCTTTTGAACACATTCCCCATTTATTTCTTTAGAAGTTACTATTAATTAATATTAATTTTAACCAATATAAAAAGGAAGATGTGGTATGATTGCCAATAAGACAACTATCCACAAAAGATCAAAATGACACTGACATTAACAACTATAGGTCAACGTACGGCCTTCAACAATGATCAAAGCCCATACCGCATAGTCAGCTATAAAAGGCCCCGAGACTGTATGACGTTATATGTTTTAATATTTTATGATGTATTTAAATGAGTAGTTATTGTTGCAAACTCCATTAGAAATTTGAATTGAGATCATTTTTGAATAAGGGAAAGGGGAAAGTGAAAAAAATAGGGGGAGGGGGGTGTCAATTTTTCTCATTTCAGAAATTAAAAAGAAAATTTCTACAAATATTTTTTGTTTGAAAGGATTAATATTCAACAGCATAGTGAATTGCTCCAAAGCAAAAAAGCAAAACTAAATTTTTAAGTTCATTAGACCACATTCATTCTGTGTCAGAAACCTAAGCTGTGTCATCTATTTAATCACAATCCAAATTCAGAGCTGTATCCAGTTTAAATGTTGTGTCCATACTAGCCCCAACCGTTCAGGGTTCGACCTCTGTAGTCGTATAAAGCTGCGCTCTGCGGAGCATCTGGGCTATTCATTTGTTTATTTCTTAATTTGTGTGAATTAACATTGTTACAGTTAATGTTATTTACTAAACTTTCATACCACAACAAATATTGTATTGGTACATGTATCACTTATATTTGTATCCATATAACAAACAAAAAAATGAAAAGGAATAATTTTGCATTACCTTTTGAATACTATGACTTTTTTGATATTTAGACATATCAAGACTAATTAGTAGATGTTGAAAATATTGGCTTAGCATGCTTGAATTCTATCAGATTACTTTTGGAGCAGTTATGAGTCTTTGAAGCATGCTCACAAAAGTTCTTTTGGTGAAATCATTTTCATATTGGTAAACATTTTCTTTGCTTCGACCAGCTTTGGAGGAGATATAATCAAAGAATTGATATAAATCAGCACAGAAGTTTATTTCCTAGATCATCTATCATCAAGCATCATGTCGGGCATTGTCATTACTAAAAACCAATAAATGTATTCTAATCTGAGGAACAATTTGACATTTTAACAATAAATTTAAACTAAATGATACTGACGATCCAGCACAAAGTAATATAAATAGAACCATACCAATAGTAAGCAAATACAAATAAAAAAGAGGTGGGATGATTGCCAATGAGACAACTCTCCACAAGAGACCAAATCGACACAGAAATTAACAATTACAGGTCACCGTACGGCCATAAACAATGAGCAAAGCCAATACCGCATAATCAGCTATAAAAGGCCCCGAAATGACATTGTAAAACAATTCAAACGAGAAAACTAACGGCCTTATTTTTATTAAAAAATAAACAAAAAACTAATATGTAACACATAAACAAACGACAACCACTGAATTACAGATTCCTTATATCATGTTCTCAAAACTAGATATCATCTCCCATTTAGAAAAAAAAACACGTGAAAAAAAGAACCTATAATGTGTTGCTCTCCTAGCTACAAAATGTATCCAAAATCAAAGATGTAGAACATAGTCTATCATAATCATTTGGTAACTAATGTAATTACTGTCTCCACCATGCACGTCTTGAACATAAAAAAAATTTAATAAATAAAACTCCTAATGCTCAGATTGGTTGTCATCGTGCAACACAGTTAATAACACCATATAGGAAAGACATAGAACTCATTTTGTCATAAGACACTGTCAAATACCAAACATACTATCCACACTCGTCTGTGTCCACACTTGTAATTTCTTAAAATATTCAATTTTCTATGTTATATAGGCTGGGTATTGACCTTCGTTTCAAATCTTTTATGTATTGAACTAGAATATTTACTTGTAAGATCAATAGGAAACTAATATATATAAATAACTATCTTATCAATAACCCCGTACGTCCGTCCCACATAGAGTATATGGTTTGTCCGGCTAACTCCTCCTACGATTTACAAGTTGTTGTTGGTCAGCTGCCTTTGTAAGACAGATATCTTTGTTGAAGAGATGTCATTGTTGGACAGACTAGATATTTTTGTAAGACAGACAGACGTCTTTGGTAGAAAAAGAATTTTGTTGAACAGATGTCGTCTTTGATGGACCTACCCAATTGAACAGCTGTCATATTAGATATTTGTCTGTGTTGGTAAAAATGTTTTGGTGGACATGTCTTTGTTGGACATGTCGTTGGTGGACAGATGTATCAGTTTTTGTTAGTCAGATGTATTTGTTGGAAAGATTCTTTTGTTGGTCAGATGTCTTTGTTAGAAAGATTCTCTTGTTAGACATGATATCTTTGTTAGACAGACTATATTTCTTTATCAGACAGATGTCTCAGTTTTTGTTAGTCAGATGTATTTGTTGGACAGATGTATTTGTATGACAGATATCTTTGTTGGGCCGATGTTTTTGCTGAACAGATGTCTTTTTTGGAAAGATTCTTTTGTTGGTCAGATGTCACTGGTGAAAAGATGTCTTTGTTGGACAGATGTCTTTGTTGGTCAGATGTCTTTGTTGGGCATATCTTTGTTGCATGGACAGACTATATTATTTTGGTGTACGTGTCTTTGTTGGACATATCGTTGTTACATGGACAGACTATATTATTTTGGTGTACGTGTCTTTGTTGGACATATCGTTGTTGCATGGACAGACTATATTATTTTGGTGTACGTGTCTTTGTTGGACATATCGTTGACTTGTTGCATGGACAGACTATATTATTTTGTTGTACGTGTCTTTGTTGGACATATCGTTGTTGCATGGACAGACTATATTATTTTGGTGTACGTGTCTTTGTTGGACATATCGTTGACTTGTTGCATGGACAGACTATAGTTTGATTCATTTTAGCTCATTAGCTGTGCTCACTTGCTAAAAATGTTCATTGCAGTTCACTCGCAAATATTTTATGATATTCATGTGTAGGTAAGCTGATAACCTATACATGTGTGTGAGATAGAATGATTAACAGATAATCAGGTTTTCTTCTTATAGATCCCTTAATATATCCCCCACTGAGGACACAATTTGATTCACATTAGCTCATTAGCTACACTCACTCGCCATTAAATTCATTGAGGCTCACTGGCTTATATGAAGAAAAGCTGATAACATGTACATACATGAGGGTGGTAATGCCCTTTAGTGTCAGGCGTCAAACAGTCATTCTCGGCTACCGTTAACTTCAAATTAGTTTAAATTTAACTCACTGTGATTAGTCAAAATATCCTAAAGGTGATTTGACAGATGTTTCAAATAATTATCATTACTGTTATTTTTGGAAAACAAATAGCGTGATTTGTCAAATTCAGCTGATTTTTTTATCGTCTGAAAAAAGTGTACATTTTATCGTCATGTCTAAAAATTACCGTTATCTTCATTTGGCAAGAATAATTCAATAAGGTACCCCATTGCTACCCTCATACATGTACATGTACATGTATATGGTCAGATCATATCTTTTCGTATGTCATTTGAATTTGTACTTTGCATGCCTTTTCAAATGAAATTGTGACGCCAGAATGCATTCTTTATAGCACAATAACCGATGAGAAGAGGCCACATATGTCCACCAAAATTTTTGCAGCCACGTCAAAATGTGTGAGGACAAGCTTGCGTTCATGTTGTGGAAGCTGTTTTTAGGAAGCTGAAAAATACCAACAATAGAACAAGAAATAGATAATCGGTATTGAAAAATATCAATGCGTTGAAAAGCCAATGATCTACATACATGTACAAATGTATATTATATGTATTATACATAAATATGTCAACCATAAAATACAACTGATTTAATTTACACCACTGCTGTTGGAAAAAAACTTAAAATTTATGTCTATATAACTTATCTCATTCTAGTCCATTCAACTGACTGAATCGGTGTAAATTTCATGAATTCTTTAATAACATGTATATTCATGGACTATTCTCTATAGCAATATCTGTTAGCCATTTAGGGGTCTTTTGCATTTAAAGTTCAGTTTTAGTGGGTTTATTTTGCGAAAAAGAACTCAATTTCCAGATCATAGTTTTACATTTTTTTTTTAAATTTTGCTGTGTCAAAATGACCTAAATATTAAGGACAGTATATAGACCCAAAAATGGTACAAATGTATATCACATTCTACACATAATATTTTAGCAAGAAAGACTTCCATTGGAGTATTTAACCATTGCGACTTTTTAATTTGATATCCTCCACTAATTAAAGTCGTTGAAGTAGAATATATAATGTAGGTTTGTCCACTGAACCGTTCACATGGTTCATTCAACCTATGCCAACATTTTGAAATTTAGGTATAAAATTGTGTGAAAAAATGTTGGCATAGGTTGAATAATTTGTTACAGATTAAGTGTTATAAAAACATAAATGAATTAGGGGCTAATCAATCTACAACCAGTTTAAACCTAGCGTTGATGTTTACTCAATATACAATTTCTTTCACAAGTACTAGTGAAAATGTAGGTAATTGTGTGTGTTGATGATCTCTATTTCATAAAGGGATATGTTTAAATTTAGTATAATGAAATAATTGGAGGAAAAAAGGATTTTATGATTTTTTATTTAACCCCTTCCCGTTCACACCGGTACAGCTTACCGGTGAAGCCAATTTCAATATTTTTTTGGGGCATTTAGACTGGTTCCATAGCCATTTGTTGACGTACAGATGTGGTTAAGGGCTCAAATTAATCCTCAGATAACCAGCAATGCGATTTAATGTGCAGCAAACCTCTATCGTTATTAGTTAATAAATAAGTCGCCTCTTACTGATGTGTAATTCTTCTGTAAAAACCATTTATTTTTCTTCGAATTTTGAGGAAAATTCTCAAAAAGAAGGGCAAAGAAAACTGCTCTTTTAAGAGGAGTTATGACTTTTCTCAAAAACTGTGCAGTGAGTTTTGGAAGAATAGTATTAAACTAATAGTTCTAACTTGTACACTAGTTGCAAATGTTATTTTTAGAGTAGAAGCGCACTCACAAACTTGAAATGCGCTAAAAATTCGAAGTCATTTCTTAGAGATATTATGAGAAAAGAGACAAAAACCACTTAAATATTCTAAAAAAAATTTCCAAAGTTGAAATAGATGTAACAAAACATAGTTTCGTAAGTGTTGGGGTATGATAAAGTTGAAAACACTTTTGTTTGAATAATGGAACATGTGTATTTCAATGAAAAAATGACATTGTAAAGAGTGGATTCCTCCTAGATTTGCGTAAAAATCATGCATTTGGCAACAAAAATTTTCATCTGAACACATAATTCCAAAAGGAAAACAAACTGGGTGAGAATCTTTATATTATTTTTTTTTTGAATTTCTTCCGTAGTAGTAGACTTAAGCACTTAAATTTCAATAATTTCATTACAATGCCAGTGGCGCAGGGGAACGATGATCTATCCCAAGCCGCTAAGAGTGAGGGTTCGAATCTCACTGCCGGAGTTGAATGTAACTTAACTTAACTTTACTTTCAATTTCAAAAAGAAAACCTAAGAATTTTTTTTCAAAGAATGTGTGTGCCAAATTGCCCCCCCCCCCCTTTTTTTTACCCCCTTGGCTCCATCTAGCTCGGTCAAGGGTGTCCCAGATCAAGCTAGCATTGGTAATTCAATTAATTTTCACTTGTAAAAACAGAGTTTAAGTTGCTGATTGATTGAAAACGAATTAGACCAATAACTAGGGTCCAAGTTTGAAATCGGACAATAATGGTGTCTAAAATCAGTTATTTTGAATGTAACGGACATCTATATTTCAAGGCCTATAGCACATTATGCGTCTATTTATTCCACTATGATAACGTTTATGGCTTCAACAGACTCGAGGCATTGTGTTTCCACCAAAACCTGACCCTATTAGCGCACCAATATGTCTCTGCATGACTTTTTGCCCAAGGATTTCGTATTTTTTCTCTTTTTCGCCAACAGTCACGTGACTTTTGGAAATAAACCACGTGACCAAAAAATGACGAATTATCTCCAAACTTAATTTTCTGAAATATTTGACTAATTATATTTCATTTGAGCCTAACATGACATGTGTATGACCATTGATGCGAATGCAGTATTCATTTAAACTTCGATAGTGTCTTTTCGATAAGTAAAGGTCTGAAATGTCTGAATGGGAAGGGGTTAAGGAAAATGACCATCTAATCATATTGAAAATCTATGAGTGTCATTTCATGAATTATATAGAAATATATGATAAACATATTCAATTTTATGTAAAATAGATTCCTTCAAATACAATGGCATACACCTCTATTGAAACTCATGAATTTCATAGATACTGACTCATGTAAAATATCTATTTTAAATGTTCACTATTAATTCCAACACATTCAGAGAATAAGACAAATTTCACTAATATGATTGCCTCAAAAGTCAGACTATAAGATATGAACCGATGCTGCATCTGCACAAGCAACTAGTGTCATGTTGTTATCCTTTAGTAAAAAAACGAGACATAGCGATGGTTAAAGTTTTTGAAATTTTAATAATAACTTTCTTAAACTATTCTGGATTTCTACCAAACTTGGACAGAAGCTTGTTTATGATCATAAGATAGTATCCAGGGGCCGTGTCAACGAAACTGTCCTAGGACTAGGACATGTCTTAGGATAGTCTTAGGGCACGTCTTAGTCCTTAGTCAGGTTAACGAAAGTCTCCTAAAATAGGATAATTTCATTGACACGGCCCCAGAAGTAAATTTTGTAAAACAAAAAATCAATTTTTTCCGTATTTTGCTTACAAAAGGACTAAGTTTTTCTGCCAGGAAACACTACATTTGCTCTGTGTAAAAGTTTTAAAAAATTGAATAACGTTCTTCCACTATCCTGGATTTATACCAAACTTGGACAGAAGCTTGTTTATGATCATTAGATACGTATCCAGAAGTAAATTTTGTAAAACAAAAAATCCATTTTTTCCGTATTTTACTTATAAAAGGACTTAGTTTTTCTGCCAGGATACAATACATTCACTCTATTGTTAAAGTTTTTAGAATTTTAATTACTTTCTTATACTATCCTGGATTTGTACCAAACTTGGACAAATAAAAGCTCACAACGCAATATATAATGAATAAAAACAGACTTGACTTTTCTAAACTACCCGTAAAACAAAGTAAATAAATAGTGCACTGTCCAACTGGAAAGTTGCTGCCTTTAAATCAATCAAAAAATCTTTTTTTTTTAGTTTATTTTAAATTTTATATTGCAAAATTAATTTGATAAAAAAAAAGAAGTTTCTGTTGAAGTATGTTATATTTGTATATTTTCTTGCATTTTTAAAGAGTAATATTTAATGCTTAAATATACTGACTGTATTTCACTTTTTATTAATTAATAATTGTTATAACAACACCTATTGTATTTTGTTTGTAGGCATAGGTTGGATATATTTTTATCAAATATTGGTATAGGTTGAAGACACCGTCCACATTTTGGTATATATTGATACATGTATAGAAATAATGTTGAGCCTGTTCCTAGATGCCTGAGATAGACTTCAATATTTATTATTTATTCAAAATAAATGGAAGTTTTATTCTATGGAAATGTATCCCCCCCTTTTATAAGTTGAAAAGGCTACATAGAGGTCAATATACAGTCTCCAACAGAAAACCAAAAAAGGAAAAACATAGTGAGAATTTTGGAGAATTAATATCATTAAATGTACATGCATTTGAGATCATTTGAAATATTTAAGATATATTGTTTCGATTTTTTTAGTTCTAGGTTCCACCTAGCTACCATTTTAGAAAACTGAGAATTCAATGCTAGTCTATAAGAGGGACATTTGATTTTCACTGGTTGTAGAAATGGAATCTTATTCAGTGGCAGTGGTAAATAGACACTGACAAGTCTTAGATAACATTTTATAGTTTTGAATTTTTCTTCGTCAGTTGACTAAAATAAGGTGGAGGTCTGTTCTTATTTCCAACAGAGGGGCACTCAACCTATATCAATATGTGCATGAAGCAAATTGATAGTTGCTAGATACTGAATGATTATGCCACATGAAATTTTTAACCTGTGCATATATACTTAAAATACGATAATAAAAAAAAAACATGTCTTTTTCAGGACTTCTGAATCCAACCACGTAGTATGGCACGTTATTGAGACATGGTTTTGGTGGATGGATGTTCATGAAGGACCTGTAGTACAAAATATATCACTGGATTTAGCTCTTTGTCTTGGTGTATTATTAAAGTACTTTCCTTTGAGCTCAGTTCATTGTTATGCAATTCATTCTTTGTGAAATTAAGATTTGACAGACAACTCTCAAGGACAAGGATTTGTCAAAGTTGTATCACCTCTATGTACAATGTAATTATAAGGGAGATAAAAGCATTCTATTTTGATTTGAACAAAATATTTTATAAGAAAAAGAGAGAACAAATTTACCCGACAATGCTACTCCCGCTACTATCAATATGATGCTAGGTTGTTTTAATACATCTGTACTGCCTGCTGATGACTCGGCCCTGAGTGTAAATGGTCCTTCAATTATGTAAAAAAATAATTATAAGGCCTGTCTAGTCTAATCGATTTCTAAAACTATATTTCATTGTACATGTTCAACATTTTTATACAACCACAAAAATTTTTGCGGTCGTAAATTGGTATCCTGTCCGAAAGACGGATGGTTTCCGGATAATAACTTTAGTATAAGTAAATAGAAACCAATAAAATTATAACACAATGTTTATTACCACAAAAGGAAGCTTCGGATTGATTTTGGGGGTTATGGTCCCAAAGGTTTAGGAATAAGGGGTACACAGGTGCCCAAAACAAGCCTTAATCTAGTGTCAGTACAAAAAGTTGTGAATAAGTATTTCAATTGTTCTGAAATTGTACCACAATGTTTAATACCATAAGTAGAAGGTTGGGATATATTTTGTGGGTTATGGGGCAAACAGTCTAAGAATTAAGGGCCAAAAACAAAAAAATTTATAGATTCAAGACACTAAATTGGAGTTATCTTTCTTTTTCCAGAATGGTTGTTGAATTACCTAAAACCAATGCTTTATGAAATCTTCTTTGAAAATTGGAGTTATCTTTCTTTGTTCAGAATAGTATTTGAATCAACTTAAATCAATGCTATATACTATATACAATGCAATATTCACTTCACTACCAACTGATAAATTAAAGCAGTCATTAATAACCATTCAGTGATTACAAGCACTTTGATTATCATTCTAGGGTTATGCCCTTTTTACAATTGGAAAAATTGAAAAAAAAAATAGTTTCTGATTTCTGAACTTAAATTTATCACCACTAAATTTAATGAAATGTGTATATAATGCTTATTATCTCTAAACTCAGTTTAAGTTTAATTTTTGGCAGCTTCACTTTTACAGTTCTTGATTAATGTCCCTTTATAACGTTATATATGCTAGCGGGGCATCATCTTTGTCCTTTTGAACACATTCCCCATTTATTTCTTTAGAAGTTACTATTAATTAATATTAATTTTAACCAATATAAAAAGGAAGATGTGGTATGATTGCCAATGAGACAACTATCCACAAAAGATCAAAATGACACTGACATTAACAACTATAGGTCAACGTACGGCCTTCAACAATGATCAAAGCCCATACCGCATAGTCAGCTATAAAAGGCCCCGAGACTGTATGACGTTATATGTTTTAATATTTTATGATGTATTTAAATGAGTAGTTATTGTTGCAAACTCCATTAGAAATTTGAATTGAGATCATTTTTGAATAAGGGAAAGGGGAAGGTGAAAAAAATAGGGGGAGGGGGGTGTCAATTTTTCTCATTTCAGAAATTAAAAAGAAAATTTCTACAAATATTTTTTGTTTGAAAGGATTAATATTCAACAGCATAGTGAATTGCTCCAAAGCAAAAAAGCAAAACTAAATTTTTAAGTTCATTAGACCACATTCATTCTGTGTCAGAAACCTAAGCTGTGTCATCTATTTAATCACAATCCAAATTCAGAGCTGTATCCAGTTTAAATGTTGTGTCCATACTAGCCCCAACCGTTCAGGGTTCGACCTCTGTAGTCGTATAAAGCTGCGCTCTGCGGAGCATCTGGGCTATTCATTTGTTTATTTCTTAATTTGTGTGAATTAACATTGTTACAGTTAATGTTATTTACTACACTTTCATACCACAACAAATATTGTATTGGTACATGTATCACTTATATTTGTATCCATATAACAAACAAAAAAATGAAAAGGAATAATTTTGCATTACCTTTTGAATACTATGACTTTTTTGATATTTAGACATATCAAGACTAATTAGTAGATGTTGAAAATATTGGCTTAGCATGCTTGAATTCTATCAGATTACTTTTGGAGCAGTTATGAGTCTTTGAAGCATGCTCACAAAAGTTCTTTTGGTGAAATCATTTTCATATTGGTAAACATTTTCTTTGCTTCGACCAGCTTTGGAGGAGATATAATCAAAGAATTGATATAAATCAGCACAGAAGTTTATTTCCTAGATCATCTATCATCAAGCATCATGTCGGGCATTGTCATTACTAAAAACCAATAAATGTATTCTAATCTGAGGAACAATTTGACATTTTAACAATAAATTTAAACTAAATGATACTGACGATCCAGCACAAAGTAATATAAATAGAACCATACCAATAGTAAGCAAATACAAATAAAAAAGAGGTGGGATGATTGCCAATGAGACAACTCTCCACAAGAGACCAAATCGACACAGAAATTAACAATTACAGGTCACCGTACGGCCATAAACAATGAGCAAAGCCAATACCGCATAATTAGCTATAAAAGGCCCCGAAATGACATTGTAAAACAATTCAAACGAGAAAACTAACGGCCTTATTTTTATTAAAAAATAAACAAAAAACTAATATGTAACACATAAACAAACGACAACCACTGAATTACAGATTCCTTATATCATGTTCTCAAAACTAGATATCATCTCCCATTTAGAAAAAAAAACACGTGAAAAAAAGAACCTATAATGTGTTGCTCTCCTAGCTACAAAATGTATCCAAAATCAAAGATGTAGAACATAGTCTATCATAATCATTTGGTAACTAATGTAATTACTGTCTCCACCATGCACGTCTTGAACATAAAAAAAATTTAATAAATAAAACTCCTAATGCTCAGATTGGTTGTCATCGTGCAACACAGTTAATAACACCATATAGGAAAGACATAGAACTCATTTTGTCATAAGACACTGTCAAATACCAAACATACTATCCACACTCGTCTGTGTCCACACTTGTAATTTCTTAAAATATTCAATTTTCTATGTTATATAGGCTGGGTATTGACCTTCGTTTCAAATCTTTTATGTATTGAACTAGAATATTTACTTGTAAGATCAATAGGAAACTAATATATATAAATAACTATCTTATCAATAACCCCGTACGTCCGTCCCACATAGAGTATATGGTTTGTCCGGCTAACTCCTCCTACGATTTACAAGTTGTTGTTGGTCAGCTGCCTTTGTAAGACAGATATCTTTGTTGAAGAGATGTCATTGTTGGACAGACTAGATATTTTTGTAAGACAGACAGACGTCTTTGGTAGAAAAAGAATTTTGTTGAACAGATGTCGTCTTTGATGGACCTACCCAATTGAACAGCTGTCATATTAGATATTTGTCTGTGTTGGTAAAAATGTTTTGGTGGACATGTCTTTGTTGGACATGTCGTTGGTGGACAGATGTATTAGTTTTTGTTAGTCAGATGTATTTGTTGGAAAGATTCTTTTGTTGGTCAGATGTCTTTGTTAGAAAGATTCTCTTGTTAGACATGATATCTTTGTTAGACAGACTATATTTCTTTATCAGACAGATGTCTCAGTTTTTGTTAGTCAGATGTATTTGTTGGACAGATGTATTTGTATGACAGATATCTTTGTTGGGCCGATGTTTTTGCTGAACAGATGTCTTTTTTGGAAAGATTCTTTTGTTGGTCAGATGTCACTGGTGAAAAGATGTCTTTGTTGGACAGATGTCTTTGTTGGTCAGATGTCTTTGTTGGGCATATCTTTGTTGCATGGACAGACTATATTATTTTGGTGTACGTGTCTTTGTTGGACATATCGTTGTTACATGGACAGACTATATTATTTTGGTGTACGTGTCTTTGTTGGACATATCGTTGTTGCATGGACAGACTATATTATTTTGGTGTACGTGTCTTTGTTGGACATATCGTTGACTTGTTGCATGGACAGACTATATTATTTTGTTGTACGTGTCTTTGTTGGACATATCGTTGTTGCATGGACAGACTATATTATTTTGGTGTACGTGTCTTTGTTGGACATATCGTTGACTTGTTGCATGGACAGACTATAGTTTGATTCATTTTAGCTCATTAGCTGTGCTCACTTGCTAAAAATGTTCATTGCAGTTCACTCGCAAATATTTTATGATATTCATGTGTAGGTAAGCTGATAACCTATACATGTGTGTGAGATAGAATGATTAACAGATAATCAGGTTTTCTTCTTATAGATCCCTTAATATATCCCCCACTGAGGACACAATTTGATTCACATTAGCTCATTAGCTACACTCACTCGCCATTAAATTCATTGAGGCTCACTGGCTTATATGAAGAAAAGCTGATAACATGTACATACATGAGGGTGGTAATGCCCTTTAGTGTCAGGCGTCAAACAGTCATTCTCGGCTACCGTTAACTTCAAATTAGTTTAAATTTAACTCACTGTGATTAGTCAAAATATCCTAAAGGTGATTTGACAGATGTTTCAAATAATTATCATTACTGTTATTTTTGGAAAACAAATAGCGTGATTTGTCAAATTCAGCTGATTTTTTTATCGTCTGAAAAAAGTGTACATTTTATCGTCATGTCTAAAAATTACCGTTATCTTCATTTGGCAAGAATAATTCAATAAGGTACCCCATTGCTACCCTCATACATGTACATGTACATGTATATGGTCAGATCATATCTTTTCGTATGTCATTTGAATTTGTACTTTGCATGCCTTTTCAAATGAAATTGTGACGCCAGAATGCATTCTTTATAGCACAATAACCGATGAGAAGAGGCCACATATGTCCACCAAAATTTTTGCAGCCACGTCAAAATGTGTGAGGACAAGCTTGCGTTCATGTTGTGGAAGCTGTTTTTAGGAAGCTGAAAAATACCAACAATAGAACAAGAAATAGATAATCGGTATTGAAAAATATCAATGCGTTGAAAAGCCAATGATCTACATACATGTACAAATGTATATTATATGTATTATACATAAATATGTCAACCATAAAATACAACTGATTTAATTAACACCACTGCTGTTGGAAAAAAACTTAAAATTTATGTCTATATAACTTATCTCATTCTAGTCCATTCAACTGACTGAATCGGTGTAAATTTCATGAATTCTTTAATAACATGTATATTCATGGACTATTCTCTATAGCAATATCTGTTAGCCATTTAGGGGTCTTTTGCATTTAAAGTTCAGTTTGAGTGGGTTTATTTTGCGAAAAAGAACTCAATTTCCAGATCATAGTTTTACATTTTTTTTTTAAATTTTGCTGTGTCAAAATGACCTAAATATTAAGGACAGTATATAGACCCAAAAATGGTACAAATGTATATCACATTCTACACATAATATTTTAGCAAGAAAGACTTCCATTGGAGTATTTAACCATTGCGACTTTTTAATTTGATATCCTCCACTAATTAAAGTCGTTGAAGTAGAATATATAATGTAGGTTTGTCCACTGAACCGTTCACATGGTTCATTCAACCTATGCCAACATTTTGAAATTTAGGTATAAAATTGTGTGAAAAAATGTTGGCATAGGTTGAATAATTTGTTACAGATTAAGTGTTATAAAAACATAAATGAATTAGGGGCTAATCAATCTACAACCAGTTTAAACCTAGCGTTGATGTTTACTCAATATACAATTTCTTTCACAAGTACTAGTGAAAATGTAGGTAATTGTGTGTGTTGATGATCTCTATTTCATAAAGGGATATGTTTAAATTTAGTATAATGAAATAATTGGAGGAAAAAAGGATTTTATGATTTTTTATTTAACCCCTTCCCGTTCACACCGGTACAGCTTACCGGTGAAGCCAATTTCAATATTTTTTTGGGGCATTTAGACTGGTTCCATAGCCATTTGTTGACGTACAGATGTGGTTAAGGGCTCAAATTAATCCTCAGATAACCAGCAATGCGATTTAATGTGCAGCAAACCTCTATCGTTATTAGTTAATAAATAAGTCGCCTCTTACTGATGTGTAATTCTTCTGTAAAAACCATTTATTTTTCTTCGAATTTTGAGGAAAATTCTCAAAAAGAAGGGCAAAGAAAACTGCTCTTTTAAGAGGAGTTATGACTTTTCTCAATAACTGTGCAGTGAGTTTTGGAAGAATAGTATTAAACTAATAGTTCTAACTTGTACACTAGTTGCAAATGTTATTTTTAGAGTAGAAGCGCACTCACAAACTTGAAATGCGCTAAAAATTCGAAGTCATTTCTTAGAGATATTATGAGAAAAGAGACAAAAACCACTTAAATATTCTAAAAAAAATTTCCAAAGTTGAAATAGATGTAACAAAACATAGTTTCGTAAGTGTTGGGGTATGATAAAGTTGAAAACACTTTTGTTTGAATAATGGAACATGTGTATTTCAATGAAAAAATGACATTGTAAAGAGTGGATTCCTCCTAGATTTGCGTAAAAATCATGCATTTGGCAACAAAAATTTTCATCTGAACACATAATTCCAAAAGGAA
This sequence comes from Mytilus trossulus, assembly GCF_036588685.1. Taxonomy (NCBI): domain Eukaryota; kingdom Metazoa; phylum Mollusca; class Bivalvia; order Mytilida; family Mytilidae; genus Mytilus; species Mytilus trossulus. Next base: position 53,922,071 of record NC_086383.1, read on the forward strand.
AACAAACTGGGTGAGAATCTTTATATTATTTTTTTTTTGAATTTCTTCCGTAGTAGTAGACTTAAGCACTTAAATTTCAATAATTTCATTACAATGCCAGTGGCGCAGGGGAACGATGATCTATCCCAAGCCGCTAAGAGTGAGGGTTCGAATCTCACTGCCGGAGTTGAATGTAACTTAACTTAACTTTACTTTCAATTTCAAAAAGAAAACCTAAGAATTTTTTTTCAAAGAATGTGTGTGCCAAATTGCCCCCCCCCCTTTTTTTTACCCCCTTGGCTCCATCTAGCTCGGTCAAGGGTGTCCCAGATCAAGCTAGCATTGGTAATTCAATTAATTTTCACTTGTAAAAACAGAGTTTAAGTTGCTGATTGATTGAAAACGAATTAGACCAATAACTAGGGTCCAAGTTTGAAATCGGACAATAATGGTGTCTAAAATCAGTTATTTTGAATGTAACGGACATCTATATTTCAAGGCCTATAGCACATTATGCGTCTATTTATTCCACTATGATAACGTTTATGGCTTCAACAGACTCGAGGCATTGTGTTTCCACCAAAACCTGACCCTATTAGCGCACCAATATGTCTCTGCATGACTTTTTGCCCAAGGATTTCGTATTTTTTCTCTTTTTCGCCAACAGTCACGTGACTTTTGGAAATAAACCACGTGACCAAAAAATGACGAATTATCTCCAAACTTAATTTTCTGAAATATTTGACTAATTATATTTCATTTGAGCCTAACATGACATGTGTATGACCATTGATGCGAATGCAGTATTCATTTAAACTTCGATAGTGTCTTTTCGATAAGTAAAGGTCTGAAATGTCTGAATGGGAAGGGGTTAAGGAAAATGACCATCTAATCATATTGAAAATCTATGAGTGTCATTTCATGAATTATATAGAAATATATGATAAACATATTCAATTTTATGTAAAATAGATTCCTTCAAATACAATGGCATACACCTCTATTGAAACTCATGAATTTCATAGATACTGACTCATGTAAAATATCTATTTTAAATGTTCACTATTAATTCCAACACATTCAGAGAATAAGACAAATTTCACTAATATGATTGCCTCAAAAGTCAGACTATAAGATATGAACCGATGCTGCATCTGCACAAGCAACTAGTGTCATGTTGTTATCCTTTAGTAAAAAAACGAGACATAGCGATGGTTAAAGTTTTTGAAATTTTAATAATAACTTTCTTAAACTATTCTGGATTTCTACCAAACTTGGACAGAAGCTTGTTTATGATCATAAGATAGTATCCAGGGGCCGTGTCAACGAAACTGTCCTAGGACTAGGACATGTCTTAGGATAGTCTTAGGGCACGTCTTAGTCCTTAGTCAGGTTAACGAAAGTCTCCTAAAATAGGATAATTTCATTGACACGGCCCCAGAAGTAAATTTTGTAAAACAAAAAATCAATTTTTTCCGTATTTTGCTTACAAAAGGACTAAGTTTTTCTGCCAGGAAACACTACATTTGCTCTGTGTAAAAGTTTTAAAAAATTGAATAACTTTCTTCCACTATCCTGGATTTATACCAAACTTGGACAGAAGCTTGTTTATGATCATTAGATACGTATCCAGAAGTAAATTTTGTAAAACAAAAAATCCATTTTTTCCGTATTTTACTTATAAAAGGACTTAGTTTTTCTGCCAGGATACAATACATTCACTCTATTGTTAAAGTTTTTAGAATTTTAATTACTTTCTTATACTATCCTGGATTTGTACCAAACTTGGACAAATAAAAGCTCACAACGCAATATATAATGAATAAAAACAGACTTGACTTTTCTAAACTACCCGTAAAACAAAGTAAATAAATAGTGCACTGTCCAACTGGAAAGTTGCTGCCTTTAAATCAATCAAAAAATCTTTTTTTTTTAGTTTATTTTAAATTTTATATTGCAAAATTAATTTGATAAAAAAAAAGAAGTTTCTGTTGAAGTATGTTATATTTGTATATTTTCTTGCATTTTTAAAGAGTAATATTTAATGCTTAAATATACTGACTGTATTTCACTTTTTATTAATTAATAATTGTTATAACAACACCTATTGTATTTTGTTTGTAGGCATAGGTTGGATATATTTTTATCAAATATTGGTATAGGTTGAAGACACCGTCCACATTTTGGTATATATTGATACATGTATAGAAATAATGTTGAGCCTGTTCCTAGATGCCTGAGATAGACTTCAATATTTATTATTTATTCAAAATAAATGGAAGTTTTATTCTATGGAAATGTATCCCCCCTTTTATAAGTTGAAAAGGCTACATAGAGGTCAATATACAGTCTCCAACAGAAAACCAAAAAAGGAAAAACATAGTGAGAATTTTGGAGAATTAATATCATTAAATGTACATGCATTTGAGATCATTTGAAATATTTAAGATATATTGTTTCGATTTTTTTAGTTCTAGGTTCCACCTAGCTACCATTTTAGAAAACTGAGAATTCAATGCTAGTCTATAAGAGGGACATTTGATTTTCACTGGTTGTAGAAATGGAATCTTATTCAGTGGCAGTGGTAAATAGACACTGACAAGTCTTAGATAACATTTTATAGTTTTGAATTTTTCTTCGTCAGTTGACTAAAATAAGGTGGAGGTCTGTTCTTATTTCCAATAGAGGGGCACTCAACCTATATCAATATGTGCATGAAGCAAATTGACAGTTGCTAGATACTGAATGATTATACCACATGAAATTTTTAACCTGTGCATATATACTTAAAATACGATAAAAAAATTCATGTCTTTTTCAAGACTTCTGAATCCAACCATGTAGTATGGAATGTTATTGAGATATGGTTTTGGTGGATGGATGTTCATGAAGGACCTGTAGTTCAAAATATATCACTGGATTTAGCTCTTTGTCTTGGTGTATTATTAAAGTACTTTCCTTTGAGCTCAGTTCATTGTTATGCAATTCATTCTTTGTGAATTTAAGATTTGACAGAGAACGCTCATGTACAAGGATTTGTTAAAATAGTATCACCTCTATGTACAATGTAAGTATTAGGAGATAAAAGCATCCTATTTTGATTTGAACAAAATATTTTATAAGAAAAAGAGAGAACAAATTTACCCGACAATGCTACTCCCGCTACTATCAATATGATGCTATGTTGTTTTAATACATCTGTACTGCCTGCTGATGACTCGGCCCTGAGTGTAAATGGTCCTTCAATTAGGAGGAAAAAATCATAAGGCCTATCTAGTCTAATCAATTTCTAAAACTATATTTCAATGTACATGTTCAACATTTTTATACAACCACAAAAAATTTTGCGGTCGTAAATTGGTATCCTGTCCGAAAGACGGATGGTTTCCGGATAATAACTTTAGTATAAGTAAATAGAAACCAATAAAATTATAACACAATGTTTATAACCACAAAAAGGAAGCTTGGGATTGATTTTGGGGGTTATGGTCCCCAAGGTTTATGAATAAGGGGTACAAAGGTGCCCAAAACAAGCCTTAATCTAGTGTCAGTACAAAAAGTTGTGTATAAGTATTTCAATTGTTCTGAAATTGTACCACAATGTGTAATACCATAAGTAGAAGGTTGGGATATATTTTGAGGGTAATGGGGCAAACAGTCTAAGAATTAAGGGCCAAAAACAAACATTTTTGTAGATTCAAGACACTAAATTGGAGTTATCTTTCTTTTTCCAGAATGGTTGTTGAATTACCTAAAACCAATGCTTTATGAAATCTTCTTTGAAAATTGGAGTTATCTTTCTTTGTTCAGAATAGTAGTTGGATCAACTTAAATCAATGCTATATACAATATACAATGCAATATTCACTTTACTACCAACTGATAAATTAAAGCAGTCATTAATAACCATTCAGTGATTACATGCACTTTGATTATCATTCTAGGGGTATGCCCTTTTACAATTGGAAAAATGAACATTTTTTTAGTTTCTGATCTCTGAACTTAAATTTGTCTCCACTAAATTTAATGAAATGTGTATATAATGCTTATTATCTCTAAACTCAGTTTAAGTTTAATTTTTGGCAGCTTCACTTTTACAGTTCTTGATTAATGTCCCTTTATAACGTTATATATGCTAGCGGGGCATCATCTTTGTCCTTTTGGACACGTTCCCCATTTATTTCTTTAGAAGTTACTATTAATTAAAATTAATTTTTATCAATATAAAAAGGAAGATGTGGTATTATTGCCAATGAGACAACTATCCACAAAAGATCAAAATGACACTGACATTAACAACTATAGGTCAACGTCTTCAACAATGATCAAAGCCCATACCGCATAGTCAGCTATAAAAGGCCCCGAGACTGTATGACGTTATATGTTTTAATATTTTATGATGTATTTAAATGAGTAGTTATTGTTGCAAACTCCATTAGAAATTTGAATTGAGATCATTTTTGAATAAGGGAAAGGGGGAGGTGAAAAAAATAGGGGGGGGGGGGGTCAATTTTTCTCATTTCAGAAATTAAAAAGAAAATTTCTACAAATATTTTTTGTTTGAAAGGATTAATATTCAACAGCATAGTGAATTGCTCCAAAACAAAAAGCAAAATCAAATTTTAAGTTCATTAGACCACATTCATTCTGTGTCAGAAACCTAAGCTGTGTCATCTATTTACTTAGTAATCCCAATCCAAATTCAGAGCTGTATCCAGCTTGAATGTTGTGTCCATACTAGCCCCAACCGTTCAGGGTTCGACCTCTGCAGTCGTATAAAGCTGCGCTCTGCGGAGCATCTGGTCCATTCATTTGTTTATTTCTTAATTTGTGTGAATTAACATTGTTACAGTTAATGTTAATTACTACACTTTCATACCACAATAAATATTGTATTAGTACATGTATCACTTATATTTGTATCCATATAACAAACAAAAAAATGAAAAGGAATAAATTTGCATTACCTTTTGAATAATATGAATTTTTAAATATTTAGACATATTAAGACTAATTAGTAGATGTTGATAATATTGGCTTAGCATGCTTGAAATTCTATCAGATTACTTTTGGAGCAGTTATGAGTCTTTGAAGCATGCTCACAAAAGTTCTTTTGGTGAAATCATTTTCATATTGGTCAAAATTTTCTTTGCTTCGACCAGCTTTGGAGGATATATAATCAAAGAATTGATATAAATCAGCACAGAAGTTTATTTCCTAGATCATCTTTCCTCAAGCATCATGTCGGGCATTGTCATTACTAAAAACCAATAAATGTATTCTTATCTGAGGAACAATTTGACATGCATTTTAACAATAAATTTTAACTAATGATACTGACGATCCACCACAAAGTAATATAAATAGAACCATACCAATAGTAAGCAAATACATATAAAAAAGAGGTGGTATGATTGCCAATGAGACAATTCTCCACAAGAGACCAAATTGACACATAAATTAACAACTACAGGTCATCGTACGGCCATAAACAATGAGCAAAGCCAATGCCGCATAATCATCTATAAAAGGCCCCGAAATGACATTGTAAAACAATTCAAACGAGAAAACTAACGGCCTTATTTTTATTCAAAAAAATAAACAAAAAACTAATATGTAACACATAAACAAACGACAACCACTGAATTACAGATTCCTTATATCATGTTCTCAAAACTAGATATCATCTCCCATTTAGAAAAAAAACACGTGAAAAAAAGAACCTATTATGTGTTGCTCTCCTAGCTACAAAATGTATCCAAAATCAAAGATGTAGAACATATTCTATCATAATCATTTGGTAACTAATGTAATTACTGTCTCCACCATGCCCGTCTTGAACATAAACAAAATTTAATAAATAAAACTCCATATGCTCAGATTGGTTGTCATCGTGCAACACAGTTAATAACACCATATAGGAAAGACATAGAACTCATTTTGTCATAAGACACTGTCAAACACCCGAACATACTATCCACACTCATCTGTGTCCACACTTGTAATTTCTTAAAATATTCATTTTTCTATGTTATATAGGCTGGGTATTGACCTTCGTTTCAAATCTTTTATGTATTGAACTAGAATATTTACTTGTAAGATCAATATGAAACTAATACATATAAATAACTATCTTATCAATAACCCCGTACGTCCGTCCCACATAGAGTATATGGTTTGTCCGGTTAACTCCTCCTACGATTTTCAAGTTGTTGTTGGTCAGCTGCCTTTGTAAGACAGATATCTTTGTTGAAGAGATGTCATTGTTGGACAGACTAGATATTTTTGTAAGACAGACAGACGTCTTTGGTAGAAAAAGAATTTTGTTGAACAGATGTCGTCTTTGATGGACCTACCCAATTGAACAGCTGTCTTTGTTGGTCATATTAGATATTTGTCTGTGTTGGTAAAAATGTTTTGGTGGACATGTCTTTGGTGGACAGATGTCTCAGTTTTTGTTAGTCAGATGTATTTGTTGGAAAGATTCTTTTGTTGGTCAGATGTCTTTGTTGGACAGATGTCTCTGGTGGACAGACGTCTTTGTTAGTCCGATGTATTTGTTGGAAAGAATTCTTTTGTTGGTCAGATGTCTTTGTTAGAAAGATTCTCTTGTTAGACATATCTTTGTTAGACAGACTATATTTCTTTATCAGACAGATGTCTCAGTTTTTGTTAGTCAGATGTATTTGTTGGATAGATGTTTTTGCTGAAAAGATGTCTTTTGTGGAAAGATTCTTTTGTTGGTCAGATGTCACTGGTGAAAAGATGTCTTTGTTGGACAGAAGTCTTTGTTGGTCAGATGTCTTTGTTGGACATATCTTTGTTGGACAGACTATATTATTTTGTTGTGAATGTCTTTGTTGGACATATCGTTGTTGCATGGACAGACTATATTATTTTGGTGTACGTGTCGTTGTTGGACATATTATTGTTGCATGGACAGACTATATTATTTTGTTGGACAGCTATTCTTGTTGAACATATATCTTTATTAAGCAGAAGTCTTTTTTGAACAGAAGTCATTTTTCGACAGATATTTTTGTTTGACAGATGTTTTTGGTTGACTTATGTTTTTGTTTGACAGATATCTTTCTTGGACAGATTAAATGTCTTTTCATTGAACGTTGTTTGGGTGCTTCTCGTTGGCGTATTCTCTTCGCTTATAAAAATATAGTTATTTTTGCAACGACGCTCATTAAAAAAAGGCTAAGCATCTGATGAGTTTTTCAACTGATTTTTATAGTTCGTTCTTATTTTGTACTGTTACACCACTGTCCCAGGTTAGGCGGAGGGTTGGGATCCTGCTAACATGTTTAACCCCGCCACATTCTGTATATATGTGCCTGTCCCAAGTCAGGAGCCTGTAATTCAGTGGTCGTCGTTTGTTGCTGTCTTACATATTTGTTTATCGTTCATTTTTTTGTACATTAATTAGGCCGTTAGTTTTCTAGTTTGAATTGTTTTACATTTGTTATTTTGGGGCCTTTTATGGCTGACTATGCGGTATGAGTTTTGTTCATTGTTGAAGGCGGTACGGTGACCTAAAGCTGTTAATATCTGTGTCATTTGGTCTCTTGTGAAGAGTTGTCTCATTGGCAATCATACCAAATCTTCTTTTTATAAGCTATTGACATAATCTTGATACTAACAAATATCGTCTAAAGAGCTGTTAGTTTTAAAATAATTTAATTGAATCCGATTTTGAGAATGTACGGCATAGAGCTTGAAATATTGTTAAATTTTCCGTCTTCTGTTGATTGATTGATTGGTTTCTGACAAACATTTCATGCAGATTTAGGACGAGAACACTGTGTCTGTGACCAGGGATGAAGGCTAAACACTGTGTCTGTGGGCCCAGGGATGATTGCTAAACACTGAACGTTGCTCGCTAACAAGATAAATGCTAGACACTATACGTTGCCTACTCAAGGAGGAATGCTTAACACTGTATGTTTCCCACTAACAGAATGAATGCGAAACACTGTATTATGCCCACTAACAGGAGGATTGCTAAACACTGTACTATGCCCACTATTAGGAGGATTGCTAAACACTGTATGTTGCTCACTAACAGGATGAATGTTAAACACTGTACTATGCCCACTAACAGGAGGATTGCTAAACACTGTACTATGCCCACTAACAGGAGGATTGCTAGACATCGTATGTTGCCAACTAACAGGAGAAATACTTAACACTGTACATTGCCAACTAACCGGAGGATTTATAAACACTGTACTATGCCCACTAACAGGAGGATTGCTAGACATCGTATGTTGCCAACTAACAGGAGAAATACTTAACACTGTACATTGCCAACTACCCGGAAGATTGATAAACACTGTACTTTGCCCACTAACAGGAGGATTGATAAACACTGTACTATGCCCACTAACAGGAGGATTGCTAGACAATGTATGTTGCTCACTTACAGGAGGATTGCTAGACACTGTATGTTGCCCACTCGTACGTAGTGTATTGTCCACTAGATGTCTATTGGTTATTTGTGTTGTTGGATCGTTGTCTCCTAGACGTATATCCCACATCTCCTGTTACTCATACTTTGTGTGTTGTCCACTAGATGGCTATTGGTTTATTGTATTGTTGGATTGTTGTCTCATTGACGTATATTTCACACCTCCTTTTACTAGTACGTTGTATGTTGTCCACTAGATGTCTATTGGTTGTTTGTGTTGTTGGATCGTTGTCTCATTGACGTATATCCCACACCTCCTTTTACTCGAACGTGTTGTGTTGCCCACTTGACGTCTATTGGTAATTTGTGTTGTTGGATTGTTGTCTCATTGACATATATCCCACATCTTCTTTTACTCGTACGTTGTGAGTTGTCCACTAGATGTCTATTGGTTATTTGTGTTGTTGGATTGTTGTCTCATTGACAAATATCCCACACCTCTTTTTACTAGTACGTTGTGTGTTGTCCACTAGATGTTTATTGGTTGTTTGTGTTGTTGGATTGTTGTCTCATTGACGTATATCACACCTCTTTTTACTCGTACGTTGTTTGTTGCCCACTAACTGTCTATTGGTTGTTTGTGTTGTTGGATTGTTGTCTCATTGACGTATATCGCACACCTCCTTTTACTCGTACGTTGTGTGTTGTCCACTAGATGTCTATTGGTTGTTTGTGTTGTTGGATTGTTGTCTCATTTACGTATATCACACACCTCCTTTTACTCGTACGTTGTGTGTTGTCCACTATATGTCTATTTGTTATTTGTGTTTTTGGATCGTTGCCTCATTGACGTATATCACACCTCTTTTTACTCGTACGTTGTGAGTTGTCCTCTTGATGTCTATTGTTTATTTGTGTTGTTGGATTGTTGTCCCATTGGCGTATATCACACACCTCCTTTTACTCGTACGTTGTGTGTTGTCCACTATATGTCTATTGGTTATTTGTGTTGTTGGATTGTTGTCCCATCGGCGTATATGCCACATCTCCTTTTACTCGTACGTAGTGTGTTGTCCTCTTGATGTCTATTGTTTATTTGTGTTGTTGGATTGTTGTCTCATTGACGTATATCCCACATCTCCTTTTGCTCGTACGCTGTGTGTTGTCCACTAGATGTCTATTGGAATTATTTGTGTTGTTGGATTTTTGTCTCATTGACGTATATCCCACACCTCCTTTTACTCGTATGTTGTATGTTGTCCACTAGATGTCTATTTGTTCTTTGTGTTGTTGGATTGTTGTCTCATTGACGTATATCCCGTACCTCCTTTTACTCGTACGCTGTGTGTTGTCCACTAGATGTCTTTTGATTATTTTAGTTGTTGGATTGTTGTCTCATTGACGTATATCCCACATCTCCTTTTACTCGTACGCTGTGTGTTGTCCACTAGATGTCTATTGGTTATTTGAGTTGTTGGATTGTTGTCTCATTGACGTCCTTTTACTCGTACGTTGTATGTTGTCCACTAGATGTCTATTTGTTATTTGTGTTGTTGGATTGTTGTCTCATTGACGAATACCTCACACCTCCTTTTACTCGTACGTTGTGTGTTGTCCACTAGATGTCTATTGGTTATTTGTGTTGTTGCATTGTTGTCTGATTGACCTTTATCCCACACCTCATTTTACTCGTACGTTGTGTGTTGTCCACTAGATGTCTATTGGTTATTTGTGTTGTTGGATTGTTGTCTCATTGACATACATCCCATGCCTTCTTTTACTCGTACGTTGTGTGATGTCAGCTAGATGTCTATTGGTTATTTGTGTTGATGGATTGTTGTCTCATTGACGTTTATCTCACATCTCCTTTTACTCGTACGTTGTGTGTTGTCCACAAGATGTCTATTGGTTATTTGTGTTGTTGGATTGTTGTTTCATTGACGTATATCTCACACCTCTTTTTACTCGTGCGTTGTGTGTTGTCCACTAGATGTATATTGGTTATTTGTGTTGTTGGATTGTTGTCTCATTGACGTATATCCCACGCCTCCTTTTACTCGTACGTTGTATGCTGTCCGCTAGATATCTATTGGTTATTTGTGTTGTTGGATTGTTGTCTCATTGACGTTTATCTCACATCTCCTTTTACTCGTACGTTGTGTGTTGTCCACTAGATGTCTATTGGTTATTTGTTGTGTTGGATTGTTGTCTCATTGACGAATATCTCACACCTCCTTTTACTCGTACGTAGTGTGTTGTCTATATGTTATTTGTATCGTTGGATTGTTGTCTTATTGACGTATATCCCACACTTCCTTTTACTCGTATGTTGTATGTTGTCCACTAGATGTCTATTTGTAATTTGTGTTGTTGGATTATTGTCTCATTGACGAATACCTCACACCTCCTTTTACTCGTACGTTGTGTGTTGTCCACTAGATGTCTATTGGTTATTTGTGTTGTTGCATTGTTGTCTGATTGACCTTTATCCCACACCTCATTTTACTCGTACGTTGTGTGTTGTCCACTAGATGTCTATTGGTTATTTGTGTTGTTGGATTGTTGTCTCATTGACATACATCCCATGCCTTCTTTTACTCGTACGTTGTGTGATGTCAGCTAGATGTCTATTGGTTATTTGTGTTGATGGATTGTTGTCTCATTGACGTTTATCTCACATCTCCTTTTACTCGTACGTTGTGTGTTGTCCACAAGATGTCTATTGGTTATTTGTGTTGTTGGATTGTTGTTTCATTGACGTATATCTCACACCTCTTTTTACTCGTGCGTTGTGTGTTGTCCACTAGATGTATATTGGTTATTTGTGTTGTTGGATTGTTGTCTCATTGACGTATATCCTACGCCTCCTTTTACTCGTACGTTGTATGCTGTCCGCTAGATATCTATTGGTTATTTGTGTTGTTGGATTGATGTCTCATTGACGTTTATCTCACATCTCCTTTTACTCGTACGTTGTGTGTTGTCCACTAGATGTCTATTGGTTATTTGTTGTGTTGGATTGTTGTCTCATTGACGAATATCTCACACCTCCTTTTACTCGTACGTAGTGTGTTGTCTATATGTTATTTGTATCGTTGGATTGTTGTCTTATTGACGTATATCCCACACTTCCTTTTACTCGTACGTTGTATGCTGTCCGCTAGATATCTATTGGTTATTTGTGTTGTTGGATTGTTGTCTCATTGACGTTTATCTCACATCTCCTTTTACTCGTACGTTGTGTGTTGTCCACTAGATGTCTATTGGTTATTTGTTGTGTTGGATTGTTGTCTCATTGACGAATATCTCACACCTCCTTTTACTCGTACGTAGTGTGTTGTCTATATGTTATTTGTATCGTTGGATTGTTGTCTTATTGACGTATATCCCACACTTCCTTTTACTCGTACGTTGTATGCTGTCCGCTAGATGTCTATTGGTTATTTGTGTTGTTGGATTGTTGTCTCATTGACGTATATCCTACACCTCCTTTTACTCATGCGTTGTGTGTTGTCCACTAGATGTATATTGGTTATTTGTGTTGTTGGATTGTTGTCTCATTGACGTATATCGCAAACTTTTGTTTACTCCTCGTACGTTGTGTGTTGTCCACTTGATGTCTATTGGTTATTTGTGTTGTTGAATTGTTGTCTCATTGACGTATATTTCACACCTCCTTTTACTCGTACGTTGTATGCTGTCCGCTAGATATCTATTGGTGATTTGTGTTGTTGGATTGTTGTCTTATTGGCGTTTATCTCACATCAACTTTTACTCGTACGTTGTGTGTTGTCCACTAGATGTCTATCAGTTATTTGTGTTGTTGGATTGTTGTCTCATTGACGTTTATCTCACACCTCCTTTTACTCGTACGTAGTGTGTTGTCCACTAGACATCTATCGGTTATTTGTGTTGTTGAATTGTTGTATCACTGACGTTTATCACACCTTCTTTTACTCGTACTTTGTATGTATGTTGCACACTAGGTGTCTTTTGGTTATTTGTGATGTTGGAATGTTGTCTCATTGACGTATATCCCACATCTCCTTATTACTCGTACGTTGTGTGTTGTCCACTAGATATCTTTTGGTTATTTGTGTTGTTGGATTGTTGTCTCATTGACATATATCCCACATCTTCTTTTACTCGTACGTTGTGAGTTGTCCACTAGATGTCTATTGGTTATTTGTGTTGTTGGATTGTTGTCTCATTGACAAATATCCCACACCTCTTTTTACTAGTACGTTGTGTGTTGTCCACTAGATGTTTATTGGTTGTTTGTGTTGTTGGATTGTTGTCTCATTGACGTATATCACACCTCTTTTTACTCGTACGTTGTTTGTTGCCCACTAACTGTCTATTGGTTGTTTGTGTTGTTGGATTGTTGTCTCATTGACGTATATCGCACACCTCCTTTTACTCGTACGTTGTGTGTTGTCCACTAGATGTCTATTGGTTGTTTGTGTTGTTGGATTGTTGTCTCATTTACGTATATCACACACCTCCTTTTACTCGTACGTTGTGTGTTGTCCACTATATGTCTATTTGTTATTTGTGTTTTTGGATCGTTGCCTCATTGACGTATATCACACCTCTTTTTACTCGTACGTTGTGAGTTGTCCTCTTGATGTCTATTGTTTATTTGTGTTGTTGGATTGTTGTCCCATTGGCGTATATCACACACCTCCTTTTACTCGTACGTTGTGTGTTGTCCACTATATGTCTATTGGTTATTTGTGTTGTTGGATTGTTGTCCCATCGGCGTATATGCCACATCTCCTTTTACTCGTACGTAGTGTGTTGTCCTCTTGATGTCTATTGTTTATTTGTGTTGATGGATTGTTGTCTCATTGACGTATATCCCATACGTTGTGTGTTGTCCACTATATGTCTATTTGTTATTTGTGTTTTTGGATCGTTGCCTCATTGACGTATATCACACCTCTTTTTACTCGTACGTTGTGAGTTGTCCTCTTGATGTCTATTGTTTATTTGTGTTGTTGGATTGTTGTCCCATTGGCGTATATCACACACCTCCTTTTACTCGTACGTTGTGTGTTGTCCACTATATGTCTATTGGTTATTTGTGTTGTTGGATTGTTGTCCCATCGGCGTATATGCCACATCTCCTTTTACTCGTACGTAGTGTGTTGTCCTCTTGATGTCTATTGTTTATTTGTGTTGATGGATTGTTGTCTCATTGACGTATATCCCACATCTCCTTTTGCTCGTACGCTGTGTGTTGTCCACTAGATGTCTATTGGAATTATTTGTGTTGTTGGATTGTTGTCTCATTGACGTATATCCCACACCTCCTTTTACTCGTACGTTGTATGTTGTCCACTAGATGTCTATTTGTTCTTTGTGTTGTTGGATTGTTGTCTCATTGACGTATATCCCGTACCTCCTTTTACTCGTACGCTGTGTGTTGTCCACTAGATGTCTTTTGATTATTTTAGTTGTTGGATTGTTGTCTCATTGACGTATATCCCACATCTCCTTTTACTCGTACGCTGTGTGTTGTCCACTAGATGTCTATTGGTTATTTGAGTTGTTGGATTGTTGTCTCATTGACGTCCTTTTACTCGTACGTTGTATGTTGTCCACTAGATGTCTATTTGTTATTTGTGTTGTTGGATTGTTGTCTCATTGACGAATACCTCACACCTCCTTTTACTCGTACGTTGTGTGTTGTCCACTAGATGTCTATTGGTTATTTGTGTTGTTGCATTGTTGTCTGATTGACCTTTATCCCACACCTCATTTTACTCGTACGTTGTGTGTTGTCCACTAGATGTCTATTGGTTATTTGTGTTGTTGGATTGTTGTCTCATTGACATACATCCCATGCCTTCTTTTACTCGTACGTTGTGTGATGTCAGCTAGATGTCTATTGGTTATTTGTGTTGATGGATTGTTGTCTCATTGACGTTTATCTCACATCTCCTTTTACTCGTACGTTGTGTGTTGTCCACAAGATGTCTATTGGTTATTTGTGTTGTTGGATTGTTGTTTCATTGACGTATATCTCACACCTCTTTTTACTCGTGCGTTGTGTGTTGTCCACTAGATGTATATTGGTTATTTGTGTTGTTGGATTGTTGTCTCATTGACGTATATCCCACGCCTCCTTTTACTCGTACGTTGTATGCTGTCCGCTAGATATCTATTGGTTATTTGTGTTGTTGGATTGTTGTCTCATTGACGTTTATCTCACATCTCCTTTTACTCGTACGTTGTGTGTTGTCCACTAGATGTCTATTGGTTATATGTTGTGTTGGATTGTTGTCTCATTGACGAATATCTCACACCTCCTTTTACTCGTACGTAGTGTGTTGTCTATATGTTATTTGTATCGTTGGATTGTTGTCTTATTGACGTATATCCCACACTTCCTTTTACTCGTACGTTGTATGCTGTCCGCTAGATATCTATTGGTTATTTGTGTTGTTGGATTGTTGTCTCATTGACGTTTATCTCACATCTCCTTTTACTCGTACGTTGTGTGTTGTCCACTAGATGTCTATTGGTTATTTGTTGTGTTGGATTGTTGTCTCATTGACGAATATCTCACACCTCCTTTTACTCGTACGTAGTGTGTTGTCTATATGTTATTTGTATCGTTGAATTGTTGTCTTATTGACGTATATCCCACACTTCCTTTTACTCGTACGTTGTATGCTGTCCGCTAGATGTCTATTGGTTATTTGTGTTGTTGGATTGTTGTCTCATTGACGTATATCCCACACCTCCTTTTACTCATGCGTTGTGTGTTGTCCACTAGATGTATATTGGTTATTTGTGTTGTTGGATTGTTGTCTCATTGACGTATATCGCAAACTTTTGTTTACTCCTCGTACGTTGTGTGTTGTCCACTTGATGTCTATTGGTTATTTGTGTTGTTGAATTGTTGTCTCATTGACGTATATTTCACACCTCCTTTTACTCGTACGTTGTATGCTGTCCGCTAGATATCTATTGGTGATTTGTGTTGTTGGATTGTTGTCTTATTGGCGTTTATCTCACATCTACTTTTACTCGTACGTTGTGTGTTGTCCACTAGATGTCTATCAGTTATTTGTGTTGTTGGATTGTTGTCTCATTGACATATATCCCACATCTTCTTTTACTCGTACGTTGTGAGTTGTCCACTAGATGTCTATTGGTTATTTGTGTTGTTGGATTGTTGTCTCATTGACAAATATCCCACACCTCTTTTTACTAGTACGTTGTGTGTTGTCCACTAGATGTTTATTGGTTGTTTGTGTTGTTGGATTGTTGTCTCATTGACGTATATCACACCTCTTTTCACTCGTACGTTGTTTGTTGCCCACTAACTGTCTATTGGTTGTTTGTGTTGTTGGATTGTTGTCTCATTGACGTATATCGCACACCTCCTTTTACTCGTACGTTGTGTGTTGTCCACTAGATGTCTATTGGTTGTTTGTGTTGTTGGATTGTTGTCTCATTTACGTATATCACACACCTCCTTTTACTCGTACGTTGTGTGTTGTCCACTATATGTCTATTTGTTATTTGTGTTTTTGGATCGTTGCCTCATTGACGTATATCACACCTCTTTTTACTCGTACGTTGTGAGTTGTCCTCTTGATGTCTATTGTTTATTTGTGTTGTTGGATTGTTGTCCCATTGGCGTATATCACACACCTCCTTTTACTCGTACGTTGTGTGTTGTCCACTATATGTCTATTGGTTATTTGTGTTGATGGATTGTTGTCTCATTGACGTTTATCTCACATCTCCTTTTACTCGTACGTTGTGTGTTGTCCACAAGATGTCTATTGGTTATTTGTGTTGTTGGATTGTTGTCCCATCGGCGTATATGCCACATCTCCTTTTACTCGTACGTAGTGTGTTGTCCTCTTGATGTCTATTGTTTATTTGTGTTGTTGGATTGTTGTCTCATTGACGTATATCCCACATCTCCTTTTGCTCGTACGCTGTGTGTTGTCCACTAGATGTCTATTGGAATTATTTGTGTTGTTGGATTGTTGTCTCATTGACGTATATCCCACACCTCCTTTTACTCGTACGTTGTATGTTGTCCACTAGATGTCTATTTGTTCTTTGTGTTGTTGGATTGTTGTCTCATTGACGTATATCTTGTACCTCCTTTTACTCGTACGCTGTGTGTTGTCCACTAGATGTCTTTTGATTATTTTAGTTGTTGGATTGTTGTCTCATTGACGTATATCCCACATCTCCTTTTACTCGTACGCTGTGTGTTGTCCACTAGATGTCTATTGGTTATTTGAGTTGTTGGATTGTTGTCTCATTGACGTCCTTTTACTCGTACGTTGTATGTTGTCCACTAGATGTCTATTTGTTATTTGTGTTGTTGGATTGTTGTCTCATTGACGAATACCTCACACCTCCTTTTACTCGTACGTTGTGTGTTGTCCACTAGATGTCTATTGGTTATTTGTGTTGTTGCATTGTTGTCTGATTGACCTTTATCCCACACCTCATTTTACTCGTACGTTGTGTGTTGTCCACTAGATGTCTATTGGTTATTTGTGTTGTTGGATTGTTGTCTCATTGACATACATCCCATGCCTTCTTTTACTCGTACGTTGTGTGATGTCAGCTAGATGTCTATTGGTTATTTGTGTTGATGGATTGTTGTCTCATTGACGTTTATCTCACATCTCCTTTTACTCGTACGTTGTGTGTTGTCCCCAAGATGTCTATTGGTTATTTGTGTTGTTGGATTGTTGTTTCATTGACGTATATCTCACACCTCTTTTTACTCGTGCGTTGTGTGTTGTCCACTAGATGTATATTGGTTATTTGTGTTGTTGGATTGTTGTCTCATTGACGTATATCCCACGCCTCCTTTTACTCGTACGTTGTATGCTGTCCGCTAGATATCTATTGGTTATTTGTGTTGTTGGATTGTTGTCTCATTGACGTTTATCTCACATCTCCTTTTACTCGTACGTTGTGTGTTGTCCACTAGATGTCTATTGGTTATTTGTTGTGTTGGATTGTTGTCTCATTGACGAATATCTCACACCTCCTTTTACTCGTACGTAGTGTGTTGTCTATATGTTATTTGTATCGTTGGATTGTTGTCTTATTGACGTATATCCCACACTTCCTTTTACTCGTATGTTGTATGCTGTCCGCTAGATATCTATTGGTTATTTGTGTTGTTGGATTGTTGTCTCATTGACGTTTATCTCACATCTCCTTTTACTCGTACGTTGTGTGTTGTCCACTAGATGTCTATTGGTTATTTGTTGTGTTGGATTGTTGTCTCATTGACGAATATCTCACACCTCCTTTTACTCATACGTAGTGTGTTGTCTATATGTTATTTGTATCGTTGGATTGTTGTCTTATTGACGTATATCCCACACTTCCTTTTACTCGTACGTTGTATGCTGTCCGCTAGATGTCTATTGGTTATTTGTGTTGTTGGATTGTTGTCTCATTGACGTATATCCTACACCTCCTTTTACTCATGCGTTGTGTGTTGTCCACTAGATGTATATTGGTTATTTGTGTTGTTGGATTGTTGTCTCATTGACGTATATCGCAAACTTTTGTTTACTCCTCGTACGTTGTGTGTTGTCCACTTGATGTCTATTGGTTATTTGTGTTGTTGAATTGTTGTCTCATTGACGTATATTTCACACCTCCTTTTACTCGTACGTTGTATGCTGTCCGCTAGATATCTATTGGTGATTTGTGTTGTTGGATTGTTGTCTTATTGGCGTTTATCTCACATCTACTTTTACTCGTACGTTGTGTGTTGTCCACTAGATGTCTATCAGTTATTTGTGTTGTTGGATTGTTGTCTCATTGACGTTTATCTCACACCTCCTTTTACTCGTACGTAGTGTGTTGTCCACTAGACATCTATCGGTTATTTGTGTTGTTGAATTGTTGTATCACTGACGTTTATCACACCTTCTTTTACTCGTACTTTGTATGTATGTTGCACACTAGGTGTCTTTTGGTTATTTGTGATGTTGGAATGTTGTCTCATTGACGTATATCCCACATCTCCTTATTACTCGTACGTTGTGTGTTGTCCACTAGATATCTTTTGGTTATTTGTGTTGTTGGATTGTTGTCTCATTGACATATATCCCACATCTTCTTTTACTCGTACGTTGTGAGTTGTCCACTAGATGTCTATTGGTTATTTGTGTTGTTGGATTGTTGTCTCATTGACAAATATCCCACACCTCTTTTTACTAGTACGTTGTGTGTTGTCCACTAGATGTTTATTGGTTGTTTGTGTTGTTGGATTGTTGTCTCATTGACGTATATCACACCTCTTTTTACTCGTTCGTTGTTTGTTGCCCACTAACTGTCTATTGGTTGTTTGTGTTGTTGGATTGTTGTCTCATTGACGTATATCGCACACCTCCTTTTACTCGTACGTTGTGTGTTGTCCACTAGATGTCTATTGGTTGTTTGTGTTGTTGGATTGTTGTCTCATTTACGTATATCACACACCTCCTTTTACTCGTACGTTGTGTGTTGTCCACTATATGTCTATTTGTTATTTGTGTTTTTGGATCGTTGCCTCATTGACGTATATCACACCTCTTTTTACTCGTACGTTGTGAGTTGTCCTCTTGATGTCTATTGTTTATTTGTGTTGTTGGATTGTTGTCCCATTGGCGTATATCACACACCTCCTTTTACTCGTACGTTGTGTGTTGTCCACTATATGTCTATTGGTTATTTGTGTTGTTGGATTGTTGTCCCATCGGCGTATATGCCACATCTCCTTTTACTCGTACGTAGTGTGTTGTCCTCTTGATGTCTATTGTTTATTTGTGTTGTTGGATTGTTGTCTCATTGACGTATATCCCACATCTCCTTTTGCTCGTACGCTGTGTGTTGTCCACTAGATGTCTATTGGAATTATTTGTGTTGTTGGATTGTTGTCTCATTGACGTATATCCCACACCTCCTTTTACTCGTACGTTGTATGTTGTCCACTAGATGTCTATTTGTTCTTTGTGTTGTTGGATTGTTGTCTCATTGACGTATATCCCGTACCTCCTTTTACTCGTACGCTGTGTGTTGTCCACTAGATGTCTTTTGATTATTTTAGTTGTTGGATTGTTGTCTCATTGACGTATATCCCACATCTTCTTTTACTCGTACGCTGTGTGTTGTCCACTAGATGTCTATTGGTTATTTGAGTTGTTGGATTGTTGTCTCATTGACGTCCTTTTACTCGTACGTTGTATGTTGTCCACTAGATGTCTATTTGTTATTTGTGTTGTTGGATTGTTGTCTCATTGACGAATACCTCACACCTCCTTTTACTCGTACGTAGTGTGTTGTCCACTAGACATCTATCGGTTATTTGTGTTGTTGAATTGTTGTATCACTGACGTTTATCACACCTTCTTTTACTCGTACTTTGTATGTATGTTGCACACTAGGTGTCTTTTGGTTATTTGTGATGTTGGAATGTTGTCTCATTGACGTATATCCCACATCTCCTTATTACTCGTACGTTGTGTGTTGTCCACTAGATATCTTTTGGTTATTTGTGTTGTTGGATTGTTGTCTCATTGACATATATCCCACATCTTCTTTTACTCGTACGTTGTGAGTTGTCCACTAGATGTCTATTGGTTATTTGTGTTGTTGGATTGTTGTCTCATTGACAAATATCCCACACCTCTTTTTACTAGTACGTTGTGTGTTGTCCACTAGATGTTTATTGGTTGTTTGTGTTGTTGGATTGTTGTCTCATTGACGTATATCACACCTCTTTTTACTCGTTCGTTGTTTGTTGCCCACTAACTGTCTATTGGTTGTTTGTGTTGTTGGATTGTTGTCTCATTGACGTATATCGCACACCTCCTTTTACTCGTACGTTGTGTGTTGTCCACTAGATGTCTATTGGTTGTTTGTGTTGTTGGATTGTTGTCTCATTTACGTATATCACACACCTCCTTTTACTCGTACGTTGTGTGTTGTCCACTATATGTCTATTTGTTATTTGTGTTTTTGGATCGTTGCCTCATTGACGTATATCACACCTCTTTTTACTCGTACGTTGTGAGTTGTCCTCTTGATGTCTATTGTTTATTTGTGTTGTTGGATTGTTGTCCCATTGGCGTATATCACACACCTCCTTTTACTCGTACGTTGTGTGTTGTCCACTATATGTCTATTGGTTATTTGTGTTGTTGGATTGTTGTCCCATCGGCGTATATGCCACATCTCCTTTTACTCGTACGTAGTGTGTTGTCCTCTTGATGTCTATTGTTTATTTGTGTTGTTGGATTGTTGTCTCATTGACGTATATCCCACATCTCCTTTTGCTCGTACGCTGTGTGTTGTCCACTAGATGTCTATTGGAATTATTTGTGTTGTTGGATTGTTGTCTCATTGACGTATATCCCACACCTCCTTTTACTCGTACGTTGTATGTTGTCCACTAGATGTCTATTTGTTCTTTGTGTTGTTGGATTGTTGTCTCATTGACGTATATCCCGTACCTCCTTTTACTCGTACGCTGTGTGTTGTCCACTAGATGTCTTTTGATTATTTTAGTTGTTGGATTGTTGTCTCATTGACGTATATCCCACATCTTCTTTTACTCGTACGCTGTGTGTTGTCCACTAGATGTCTATTGGTTATTTGAGTTGTTGGATTGTTGTCTCATTGACGTCCTTTTACTCGTACGTTGTATGTTGTCCACTAGATGTCTATTTGTTATTTGTGTTGTTGGATTGTTGTCTCATTGACGAATACCTCACACCTCCTTTTACTCGTACGTTGTGTGTTGTCCACTAGATGTCTATTGGTTATTTGTGTTGTTGCATTGTTGTCTGATTGACCTTTATCCCACACCTCATTTTACTCGTACGTTGTGTGTTGTCCACTAGATGTCTATTGGTTATTTGTGTTGTTGGATTGTTGTCTCATTGACATACATCCCATGCCTTCTTTTACTCGTACGTTGTGTGATGTCAGCTAGATGTCTATTGGTTATTTGTGTTGATGGATTGTTGTCTCATTGACGTTTATCTCACATCTCCTTTTACTCGTACGTTGTGTGTTGTCCACAAGATGTCTATTGGTTATTTGTGTTGTTGGATTGTTGTTTCATTGACGTATATCTCACACCTCTTTTTACTCGTGCGTTGTGTGTTGTCCACTAGATGTATATTGGTTATTTGTGTTGTTGGATTGTTGTCTCATTGACGTATATCCCACGCCTCCTTTTACTCGTACGTTGTATGCTGTCCGCTAGATATCTATTGGTTATTTGTGTTGTTGGATTGTTGTCTCATTGACGTTTATCTCACATCTCCTTTTACTCGTACGTTGTGTGTTGTCCACTAGATGTCTATTGGTTATTTGTTGTGTTGGATTGTTGTCTCATTGACGAATATCTCACACCTCCTTTTACTCGTACGTAGTGTGTTGTCTATATGTTATTTGTATCGTTGGATTGTTGTCTTATTGACGTATATCCCACACTTCCTTTTACTCGTACGTTGTATGCTGTCCGCTAGATATCTATTGGTTATTTGTGTTGTTGGATTGTTGTCTCATTGACGTTTATCTCACATCTCCTTTTACTCGTACGTTGTGTGTTGTCCACTAGATGTCTATTGGTTATTTGTTGTGTTGGATTGTTGTCTCATTGACGAATATCTCACACCTCCTTTTACTCGTACGTAGTGTGTTGTCTATATGTTATTTGTATCGTTGGATTGTTGTCTTATTGACGTATATCCCACACTTCCTTTTACTCGTACGTTGTATGCTGTCCGCTAGATGTCTATTGGTTATTTGTGTTGTTGGATTGTTGTCTCATTGACGTATATCCCACACCTCCTTTTACTCATGCGTTGTGTGTTGTCCACTAGATGTATATTGGTTATTTGTGTTGTTGGATTGTTGTCTCATTGACGTATATCGCAAACTTTTGTTTACTCCTCGTACGTTGTGTGTTGTCCACTTGATGTCTATTGGTTATTTGTGTTGTTGAATTGTTGTCTCATTGACGTATATTTCACACCTCCTTTTACTCGTACGTTGTATGCTGTCCGCTAGATATCTATTGGTGATTTGTGTTGTTGGATTGTTGTCTTATTGGCGTTTATCTCACATCTACTTTTACTCGTACGTTGTGTGTTGTCCACTAGATGTCTATCAGTTATTTGTGTTGTTGGATTGTTGTCTCATTGACATATATCCCACATCTTCTTTTACTCGTACGTTGTGAGTTGTCCACTAGATGTCTATTGGTTATTTGTGTTGTTGGATTGTTGTCTCATTGACAAATATCCCACACCTCTTTTTACTAGTACGTTGTGTGTTGTCCACTAGATGTTTATTGGTTGTTTGTGTTGTTGGATTGTTGTCTCATTGACGTATATCACACCTCTTTTTACTCGTACGTTGTTTGTTGCCCACTAACTGTCTATTGGTTGTTTGTGTTGTTGGATTGTTGTCTCATTGACGTATATCGCACACCTCCTTTTACTCGTACGTTGTGTGTTGTCCACTAGATGTCTATTGGTTGTTTGTGTTGTTGGATTGTTGTCTCATTTACGTATATCACACACCTCCTTTTACTCGTACGTTGTGTGTTGTCCACTATATGTCTATTTGTTATTTGTGTTTTTGGATCGTTGCCTCATTGACGTATATCACACCTCTTTTTACTCGTACGTTGTGAGTTGTCCTCTTGATGTCTATTGTTTATTTGTGTTGTTGGATTGTTGTCCCATTGGCGTATATCACACACCTCCTTTTACTCGTACGTTGTGTGTTGTCCACTATATGTCTATTGGTTATTTGTGTTGTTGGATTGTTGTCCCATCGGCGTATATGCCACATCTCCTTTTACTCGTACGTAGTGTGTTGTCCTCTTGATGTCTATTGGAATTATTTGTGTTGTTGGATTGTTGTCTCATTGACGTATATCCCACACCTCCTTTTACTCGTACGTTGTATGTTGTCCACTAGATGTCTATTTGTTCTTTGTGTTGTTGGATTGTTGTCTCATTGACGTATATCCCACATCTCCTTTTGCTCGTACGCTGTGTGTTGTCCACTAGATGTCTATTGGAATTATTTGTGTTGTTGGATTGTTGTCTCATTGACGTATATCCCACATCTCCTTTTGCTCGTACGCTGTGTGTTGTCCACTAGATGTCTATTGGAATTATTTGTGTTGTTGGATTGTTGTCTCATTGACGTATATCCCACACCTCCTTTTACTCGTACGTTGTATGTTGTCCACTAGATGTCTATTTGTTCTTTGTGTTGTTGGATTGTTGTCTCATTGACGTATATCCCGTACCTCCTTTTACTCGTACGCTGTGTGTTGTCCACTAGATGTCTTTTGATTATTTTAGTTGTTGGATTGTTGTCTCATTGACGTATATCCCACATCTCCTTTTACTCGTACGCTGTGTGTTGTCCACTAGATGTCTATTGGTTATTTGAGTTGTTGGATTGTTGTCTCATTGACGTCCTTTTACTCGTACGTTGTATGTTGTCCACTAGATGTCTATTTGTTATTTGTGTTGTTGGATTGTTGTCTCATTGACGAATACCTCACACCTCCTTTTACTCGTACGTTGTGTGTTGTCCACTAGATGTCTATTGGTTATTTGTGTTGTTGCATTGTTGTCTGATTGACCTTTATCCCACACCTCATTTTACTCGTACGTTGTGTGTTGTCCACTAGATGTCTATTGGTTATTTGTGTTGTTGGATTGTTGTCTCATTGACATACATCCCATGCCTTCTTTTACTCGTACGTTGTGTGATGTCAGCTAGATGTCTATTGGTTATTTGTGTTGATGGATTGTTGTCTCATTGACGTTTATCTCACATCTCCTTTTACTCGTACGTTGTGTGTTGTCCACAAGATGTCTATTGGTTATTTGTGTTGTTGGATTGTTGTTTCATTGACGTATATCTCACACCTCTTTTTACTCGTGCGTTGTGTGTTGTCCACTAGATGTATATTGGTTATTTATGTTGTTGGATTGTTGTCTCATTGACGTATATCCCACGCCTCCTTTTACTCGTACGTTGTATGCTGTCCGCTAGATATCTATTGGTTATTTGTGTTGTTGGATTGTTGTCTCATTGACGTTTATCTCACATCTCCTTTTACTCGTACGTTGTGTGTTGTCCACTAGATGTCTATTGGTTATTTGTTGTGTTGGATTGTTGTCTCATTGACGAATATCTCACACCTCCTTTTACTCGTACGTAGTGTGTTGTCTATATGTTATTTGTATCGTTGGATTGTTGTCTTATTGACGTATATCCCACACTTCCTTTTACTCGTACGTTGTATGCTGTCCGCTAGATATCTATTGGTTATTTGTGTTGTTGGATTGTTGTCTCATTGACGTTTATCTCACATCTCCTTTTACTCGTACGTTGTGTGTTGTCCACTAGATGTCTATTGGTTATTTGTGTTGTTGGATTGTTGTCTCATTGACGTATATCCTACACCTCCTTTTACTCATGCGTTGTGTGTTGTCCACTAGATGTATATTGGTTATTTGTGTTGTTGGATTGTTGTCTCATTGACGTATATCGCAAACTTTTGTTTACTCCTCGTACGTTGTGTGTTGTCCACTTGATGTCTATTGGTTATTTGTGTTGTTGAATTGTTGTCTCATTGACGTATATTTCACACCTCCTTTTACTCGTACGTTGTATGCTGTCCGCTAGATATCTATTGGTGATTTGTGTTGTTGGATTGTTGTCTTATTGGCGTTTATCTCACATCTACTTTTACTCGTACGTTGTGTGTTGTCCACTAGATGTCTATCAGTTATTTGTGTTGTTGGATTGTTGTCTCATTGACGTTTATCTCACACCTCCTTTTACTCGTACGTAGTGTGTTGTCCACTAGACATCTATCGGTTATTTGTGTTGTTGAATTGTTGTATCACTGACGTTTATCACACCTTCTTTTACTCGTACTTTGTATGTATGTTGCACACTAGGTGTCTTTTGGTTATTTGTGATGTTGGAATGTTGTCTCATTGACGTATATCCCACATCTCCTTATTACTCGTACGTTGTGTGTTGTCCACTAGATATCTTTTGGTTATTTGTGTTGTTGGATTGTTGTCTCATTGACATATATCCCACATCTTCTTTTACTCGTACGTTGTGAGTTGTCCACTAGATGTCTATTGGTTATTTGTGTTGTTGGATTGTTGTCTCATTGACAAATATCCCACACCTCTTTTTACTAGTACGTTGTGTGTTGTCCACTAGATGTTTATTGGTTGTTTGTGTTGTTGGATTGTTGTCTCATTGACGTATATCACACCTCTTTTTACTCGTTCGTTGTTTGTTGCCCACTAACTGTCTATTGGTTGTTTGTGTTGTTGGATTGTTGTCTCATTGACGTATATCGCACACCTCCTTTTACTCGTACGTTGTGTGTTGTCCACTAGATGTCTATTGGTTGTTTGTGTTGTTGGATTGTTGTCTCATTTACGTATATCACACACCTCCTTTTACTCGTACGTTGTGTGTTGTCCACTATATGTCTATTTGTTATTTGTGTTTTTGGATCGTTGCCTCATTGACGTATATCACACCTCTTTTTACTCGTACGTTGTGAGTTGTCCTCTTGATGTCTATTGTTTATTTGTGTTGTTGGATTGTTGTCCCATTGGCGTATATCACACACCTCCTTTTACTCGTACGTTGTGTGTTGTCCACTATATGTCTATTGGTTATTTGTGTTGTTGGATTGTTGTCCCATCGGCGTATATGCCACATCTCCTTTTACTCGTACGTAGTGTGTTGTCCTCTTGATGTCTATTGTTTATTTGTGTTGTTGGATTGTTGTCTCATTGACGTATATCCCACATCTCCTTTTGCTCGTACGCTGTGTGTTGTCCACTAGATGTCTATTGGAATTATTTGTGTTGTTGGATTGTTGTCTCATTGACGTATATCCCACACCTCCTTTTACTCGTACGTTGTATGTTGTCCACTAGATGTCTATTTGTTCTTTGTGTTGTTGGATTGTTGTCTCAATGACGTATATCCCGTACCTCCTTTTACTCGTACGCTGTGTGTTGTCCACTAGATGTCTTTTGATTATTTTAGTTAGTGGATTGTTGTCTCATTGACGTATATCCCACATCTTCTTTTACTCGTACGCTGTGTGTTGTCCACTAGATGTCTATTGGTTATTTGAGTTGTTGGATTGTTGTCTCATTGACGTCCTTTTACTCGTACGTTGTATGTTGTCCACTAGATGTCTATTTGTTATTTGTGTTGTTGGATTGTTGTCTCATTGACGAATACCTCACACCTCCTTTTACTCGTACGTTGTGTGTTGTCCACTAGATGTCTATTGGTTATTTGTGTTGTTGCATTGTTGTCTGATTGACCTTTATCCCACACCTCATTTTACTCGTACGTTGTGTGTTGTCCACTAGATGTCTATTGGTTATTTGTGTTGTTGGATTGTTGTCTCATTGACATACATCCCATGCCTTCTTTTACTCGTACGTTGTGTGATGTCAGCTAGATGTCTATTGGTTATTTGTGTTGATGGATTGTTGTCTCATTGACGTTTATCTCACATCTCCTTTTACTCGTACGTTGTGTGTTGTCCACAAGATGTCTATTGGTTATTTGTGTTGTTGGATTGTTGTTTCATTGACGTATATCTCACACCTCTTTTTACTCGTGCGTTGTGTGTTGTCCACTAGATGTATATTGGTTATTTGTGTTGTTGGATTGTTGTCTCATTGACGTATATCCCACGCCTCCTTTTACTCGTACGTTGTATGCTGTCCGCTAGATATCTATTGGTTATTTGTGTTGTTGGATTGTTGTCTCATTGACGTTTATCTCACATCTCCTTTTACTCGTACGTTGTGTGTTGTCCACTAGATGTCTATTGGTTATTTGTTGTGTTGGATTGTTGTCTCATTGACGAATATCTCACACCTCCTTTTACTCGTACGTAGTGTGTTGTCTATATGTTATTTGTATCGTTGGATTGTTGTCTTATTGACGTATATCCCACACTTCCTTTTACTCGTACGTTGTATGCTGTCCGCTAGATATCTATTGGTTATTTGTGTTGTTGGATTGTTGTCTCATTGACGTTTATCTCACATCTCCTTTTACTCGTACGTTGTGTGTTGTCCACTAGATGTCTATTGGTTATTTGTTGTGTTGGATTGTTGTCTCATTGACGAATATCTCACACCTCCTTTTACTCGTACGTAGTGTGTTGTCTATATGTTATTTGTATCGTTGGATTGTTGTCTTATTGACGTATATCCCACACTTCCTTTTACTCGTACGTTGTATGCTGTCCGCTAGATGTCTATTGGTTATTTGTGTTGTTGGATTGTTGTCTCATTGACGTATATCCCACACCTCCTTTTACTCATGCGTTGTGTGTTGTCCACTAGATGTATATTGGTTATTTGTGTTGTTGGATTGTTGTCTCATTGACGTATATCGCAAACTTTTGTTTACTCCTCGTACGTTGTGTGTTGTCCACTTGATGTCTATTGGTTATTTGTGTTGTTGAATTGTTGTCTCATTGACGTATATTTCACACCTCCTTTTACTCGTACGTTGTATGCTGTCCGCTAGATATCTATTGGTGATTTGTGTTGTTGGATTGTTGTCTTATTGGCGTTTATCTCACATCTACTTTTACTCGTACGTTGTGTGTTGTCCACTAGATGTCTATCAGTTATTTGTGTTGTTGGATTGTTGTCTCATTGACATATATCCCACATCTTCTTTTACTCGTACGTTGTGAGTTGTCCACTAGATGTCTATTGGTTATTTGTGTTGTTGGATTGTTGTCTCATTGACAAATATCCCACACCTCTTTTTACTAGTACGTTGTGTGTTGTCCACTAGATGTTTATTGGTTGTTTGTGTTGTTGGATTGTTGTCTCATTGACGTATATCACACCTCTTTTTACTCGTACGTTGTTTGTTGCCCACTAACTGTCTATTGGTTGTTTGTGTTGTTGGATTGTTGTCTCATTGACGTATATCGCACACCTCCTTTTACTCGTACGTTGTGTGTTGTCCACTAGATGTCTATTGGTTGTTTGTGTTGTTGGATTGTTGTCTCATTTACGTATATCACACACCTCCTTTTACTCGTACGTTGTGTGTTGTCCACTATATGTCTATTTGTTATTTGTGTTTTTGGATCGTTGCCTCATTGACGTATATCACACCTCTTTTTACTCGTACGTTGTGAGTTGTCCTCTTGATGTCTATTGTTTATTTGTGTTGTTGGATTGTTGTCCCATTGGCGTATATCACACACCTCCTTTTACTCGTACGTTGTGTGTTGTCCACTATATGTCTATTGGTTATTTGTGTTGTTGGATTGTTGTCCCATCGGCGTATATGCCACATCTCCTTTTACTCGTACGTAGTGTGTTGTCCTCTTGATGTCTATTGTTTATTTGTGTTGTTGGATTGTTGTCTCATTGACGTATATCCCACATCTCCTTTTGCTCGTACGCTGTGTGTTGTCCACTAGATGTCTATTGGAATTATTTGTGTTGTTGGATTGTTGTCTCATTGACGTATATCCCACACCTCCTTTTACTCGTACGTTGTATGTTGTCCACTAGATGTCTATTTGTTCTTTGTGTTGTTGGATTGTTGTCTCATTGACGTATATCCCGTACCTCCTTTTACTCGTACGCTGTGTGTTGTCCACTAGATGTCTTTTGATTATTTTAGTTGTTGGATTGTTGTCTCATTGACGTATATCCCACATCTCCTTTTACTCGTACGCTGTGTGTTGTCCACTAGATGTCTATTGGTTATTTGAGTTGTTGGATTGTTGTCTCATTGACGTCCTTTTACTCGTACGTTGTATGTTGTCCACTAGATGTCTATTTGTTATTTGTGTTGTTGGATTGTTGTCTCATTGACGAATACCTCACACCTCCTTTTACTCGTACGTTGTGTGTTGTCCACTAGATGTCTATTGGTTATTTGTGTTGTTGCATTGTTGTCTGATTGACCTTTATCCCACACCTCATTTTACTCGTACGTTGTGTGTTGTCCACTAGATGTCTATTGGTTATTTGTGTTGTTGGATTGTTGTCTCATTGACATACATCCCATGCCTTCTTTTACTCGTACGTTGTGTGATGTCAGCTAGATGTCTATTGGTTATTTGTGTTGATGGATTGTTGTCTCATTGACGTTTATCTCACATCTCCTTTTACTCGTACGTTGTGTGTTGTCCACAAGATGTCTATTGGTTATTTGTGTTGTTGGATTGTTGTTTCATTGACGTATATCTCACACCTCTTTTTACTCGTGCGTTGTGTGTTGTCCACTAGATGTATATTGGTTATTTGTGTTGTTGGATTGTTGTCTCATTGACGTATATCCCACGCCTCCTTTTACTCGTACGTTGTATGCTGTCCGCTAGATATCTATTGGTTATTTGTGTTGTTGGATTGTTGTCTCATTGACGTTTATCTCACATCTCCTTTTACTCGTACGTTGTGTGTTGTCCACTAGATGTCTATTGGTTATTTGTTGTGTTGGATTGTTGTCTCATTGACGAATATCTCACACCTCCTTTTACTCGTACGTAGTGTGTTGTCCACTATATGTCTATTTGTTATTTGTGTTTTTGGATCGTTGCCTCATTGACGTATATCACACCTCTTTTTACTCGTACGTTGTGAGTTGTCCTCTTGATGTCTATTGTTTATTTGTGTTGTTGGATTGTTGTCCCATTGGCGTATATCACACACCTCCTTTTACTCGTACGTTGTGTGTTGTCCACTATATGTCTATTGGTTATTTGTGTTGTTGGATTGTTGTCCCATCGGCGTATATGCCACATCTCCTTTTACTCGTACGTAGTGTGTTGTCCTCTTGATGTCTATTGTTTATTTGTGTTGTTGGATTGTTGTCTCATTGACGTATATCCCACATCTCCTTTTGCTCGTACGCTGTGTGTTGTCCACTAGATGTCTATTGGAATTATTTGTGTTGTTGGATTGTTGTCTCATTGACGTATATCCCACACCTCCTTTTACTCGTACGTTGTATGTTGTCCACTAGATGTCTATTTGTTCTTTGTGTTGTTGGATTGTTGTCTCATTGACGTATATCCCGTACCTCCTTTTACTCGTACGCTGTGTGTTGTCCACTAGATGTCTTTTGATTATTTTAGTTGTTGGATTGTTGTCTCATTGACGTATATCCCACATCTCCTTTTACTCGTACGCTGTGTGTTGTCCACTAGATGTCTATTGGTTATTTGAGTTGTTGGATTGTTGTCTCATTGACGTCCTTTTACTCGTACGTTGTATGTTGTCCACTAGATGTCTATTTGTTATTTGTGTTGTTGGATTGTTGTCTCATTGACGAATACCTCACACCTCCTTTTACTCGTACGTTGTGTGTTGTCCACTAGATGTCTATTGGTTATTTGTGTTGTTGCATTGTTGTCTGATTGACCTTTATCCCACACCTCATTTTACTCGTACGTTGTGTGTTGTCCACTAGATGTCTATTGGTTATTTGTGTTGTTGGATTGTTGTCTCATTGACATACATCCCATGCCTTCTTTTACTCGTACGTTGTGTGATGTCAGCTAGATGTCTATTGGTTATTTGTGTTGATGGATTGTTGTCTCATTGACGTTTATCTCACATCTCCTTTTACTCGTACGTTGTGTGTTGTCCACAAGATGTCTATTGGTTATTTGTGTTGTTGGATTGTTGTTTCATTGACGTATATCTCACACCTCTTTTTACTCGTGCGTTGTGTGTTGTCCACTAGATGTATATTGGTTATTTATGTTGTTGGATTGTTGTCTCATTGACGTATATCCCACGCCTCCTTTTACTCGTACGTTGTATGCTGTCCGCTAGATATCTATTGGTTATTTGTGTTGTTGGATTGTTGTCTCATTGACGTTTATCTCACATCTCCTTTTACTCGTACGTTGTGTGTTGTCCACTAGATGTCTATTGGTTATTTGTTGTGTTGGATTGTTGTCTCATTGACGTATATCGCAAACTTTTGTTTACTCCTCGTACGTTGTGTGTTGTCCACTTGATGTCTATTGGTTATTTGTGTTGTTGAATTGTTGTCTCATTGACGTATATTTCACACCTCCTTTTACTCGTACGTTGTATGCTGTCCGCTAGATATCTATTGGTGATTTGTGTTGTTGGATTGTTGTCTTATTGGCGTTTATCTCACATCTACTTTTACTCGTACGTTGTGTGTTGTCCACTAGATGTCTATCAGTTATTTGTGTTGTTGGATTGTTGTCTCATTGACGTTTATCTCACACCTCCTTTTACTCGTACGTAGTGTGTTGTCCACTAGACATCTATCGGTTATTTGTGTTGTTGAATTGTTGTATCACTGACGTTTATCACACCTTCTTTTACTCGTACTTTGTATGTATGTTGCACACTAGGTGTCTTTTGGTTATTTGTGATGTTGGAATGTTGTCTCATTGACGTATATCCCACATCTCCTTATTACTCGTACGTTGTGTGTTGTCCACTAGATATCTTTTGGTTATTTGTGTTGTTGGATTGTTGTCTCATTGACATATATCCCACATCTTCTTTTACTCGTACGTTGTGAGTTGTCCACTAGATGTCTATTGGTTATTTGTGTTGTTGGATTGTTGTCTCATTGACAAATATCCCACACCTCTTTTTACTAGTACGTTGTGTGTTGTCCACTAGATGTTTATTGGTTGTTTGTGTTGTTGGATTGTTGTCTCATTGACGTATATCACACCTCTTTTTACTCGTTCGTTGTTTGTTGCCCACTAACTGTCTATTGGTTGTTTGTGTTGTTGGATTGTTGTCTCATTGACGTATATCGCACACCTCCTTTTACTCGTACGTTGTGTGTTGTCCACTAGATGTCTATTGGTTGTTTGTGTTGTTGGATTGTTGTCTCATTTACGTATATCACACACCTCCTTTTACTCGTACGTTGTGTGTTGTCCACTATATGTCTATTTGTTATTTGTGTTTTTGGATCGTTGCCTCATTGACGTATATCACACCTCTTTTTACTCGTACGTTGTGAGTTGTCCTCTTGATGTCTATTGTTTATTTGTGTTGTTGGATTGTTGTCCCATTGGCGTATATCACACACCTCCTTTTACTCGTACGTTGTGTGTTGTCCACTATATGTCTATTGGTTATTTGTGTTGTTGGATTGTTGTCCCATCGGCGTATATGCCACATCTCCTTTTACTCGTACGTAGTGTGTTGTCCTCTTGATGTCTATTGTTTATTTGTGTTGTTGGATTGTTGTCTCATTGACGTATATCCCACATCTCCTTTTGCTCGTACGCTGTGTGTTGTCCACTAGATGTCTATTGGAATTATTTGTGTTGTTGGATTGTTGTCTCATTGACGTATATCCCACACCTCCTTTTACTCGTACGTTGTATGTTGTCCACTAGATGTCTATTTGTTCTTTGTGTTGTTGGATTGTTGTCTCAATGACGTATATCCCGTACCTCCTTTTACTCGTACGCTGTGTGTTGTCCACTAGATGTCTTTTGATTATTTTAGTTAGTGGATTGTTGTCTCATTGACGTATATCCCACATCTTCTTTTACTCGTACGCTGTGTGTTGTCCACTAGATGTCTATTGGTTATTTGAGTTGTTGGATTGTTGTCTCATTGACGTCCTTTTACTCGTACGTTGTATGTTGTCCACTAGATGTCTATTTGTTATTTGTGTTGTTGGATTGTTGTCTCATTGACGAATACCTCACACCTCCTTTTACTCGTACGTTGTGTGTTGTCCACTAGATGTCTATTGGTTATTTGTGTTGTTGCATTGTTGTCTGATTGACCTTTATCCCACACCTCATTTTACTCGTACGTTGTGTGTTGTCCACTAGATGTCTATTGGTTATTTGTGTTGTTGGATTGTTGTCTCATTGACATACATCCCATGCCTTCTTTTACTCGTACGTTGTGTGATGTCAGCTAGATGTCTATTGGTTATTTGTGTTGATGGATTGTTGTCTCATTGACGTTTATCTCACATCTCCTTTTACTCGTACGTTGTGTGTTCTCCACAAGATGTCTATTGGTTATTTGTGTTGTTGGATTGTTGTTTCATTGACGTATATCTCACACCTCTTTTTACTCGTGCGTTGTGTGTTGTCCACTAGATGTATATTGGTTATTTGTGTTGTTGGATTGTTGTCTCATTGACGTATATCCCACGCCTCCTTTTACTCGTACGTTGTATGCTGTCCGCTAGATATCTATTGGTTATTTGTGTTGTTGGATTGTTGTCTCATTGACGTTTATCTCACATCTCCTTTTACTCGTACGTTGTGTGTTGTCCACTAGATGTCTATTGGTTATTTGTTGTGTTGGATTGTTGTCTCATTGACGAATATCTCACACCTCCTTTTACTCGTACGTAGTGTGTTGTCTATATGTTATTTGTATCGTTGGATTGTTGTCTTATTGACGTATATCCCACACTTCCTTTTACTCGTACGTTGTATGCTGTCCGCTAGATATCTATTGGTTATTTGTGTTGTTGGATTGTTGTCTCATTGACGTTTATCTCACATCTCCTTTTACTCGTACGTTGTGTGTTGTCCACTAGAT
This sequence comes from Mytilus trossulus, assembly GCF_036588685.1. Taxonomy (NCBI): domain Eukaryota; kingdom Metazoa; phylum Mollusca; class Bivalvia; order Mytilida; family Mytilidae; genus Mytilus; species Mytilus trossulus. The sequence continues at coordinate 53,956,124 of NC_086383.1, forward strand.
GTCTATTGGTTATTTGTTGTGTTGGATTGTTGTCTCATTGACGAATATCTCACACCTCCTTTTACTCGTACGTAGTGTGTTGTCTATATGTTATTTGTATCGTTGGATTGTTGTCTTATTGACGTATATCCCACACTTCCTTTTACTCGTACGTTGTATGCTGTCCGCTAGATGTCTATTGGTTATTTGTGTTGTTGGATTGTTGTCTCATTGACGTATATCCCACACCTCCTTTTACTCATGCGTTGTGTGTTGTCCACTAGATGTATATTGGTTATTTGTGTTGTTGGATTGTTGTCTCATTGACGTATATCGCAAACTTTTGTTTACTCCTCGTACGTTGTGTGTTGTCCACTTGATGTCTATTGGTTATTTGTGTTGTTGAATTGTTGTCTCATTGACGTATATTTCACACCTCCTTTTACTCGTACGTTGTATGCTGTCCGCTAGATATCTATTGGTGATTTGTGTTGTTGGATTGTTGTCTTATTGGCGTTTATCTCACATCTACTTTTACTCGTACGTTGTGTGTTGTCCACTAGATGTCTATCAGTTATTTGTGTTGTTGGATTGTTGTCTCATTGACATATATCCCACATCTTCTTTTACTCGTACGTTGTGAGTTGTCCACTAGATGTCTATTGGTTATTTGTGTTGTTGGATTGTTGTCTCATTGACAAATATCCCACACCTCTTTTTACTAGTACGTTGTGTGTTGTCCACTAGATGTTTATTGGTTGTTTGTGTTGTTGGATTGTTGTCTCATTGACGTATATCACACCTCTTTTTACTCGTACGTTGTTTGTTGCCCACTAACTGTCTATTGGTTGTTTGTGTTGTTGGATTGTTGTCTCATTGACGTATATCGCACACCTCCTTTTACTCGTACGTTGTGTGTTGTCCACTAGATGTCTATTGGTTGTTTGTGTTGTTGGATTGTTGTCTCATTTACGTATATCACACACCTCCTTTTACTCGTACGTTGTGTGTTGTCCACTATATGTCTATTTGTTATTTGTGTTTTTGGATCGTTGCCTCATTGACGTATATCACACCTCTTTTTACTCGTACGTTGTGAGTTGTCCTCTTGATGTCTATTGTTTATTTGTGTTGTTGGATTGTTGTCCCATTGGCGTATATCACACACCTCCTTTTACTCGTACGTTGTGTGTTGTCCACTATATGTCTATTGGTTATTTGTGTTGTTGGATTGTTGTCCCATCGGCGTATATGCCACATCTCCTTTTACTCGTACGTAGTGTGTTGTCCTCTTGATGTCTATTGTTTATTTGTGTTGTTGGATTGTTGTCTCATTGACGTATATCCCACATCTCCTTTTGCTCGTACGCTGTGTGTTGTCCACTAGATGTCTATTGGAATTATTTGTGTTGTTGGATTGTTGTCTCATTGACGTATATCCCACACCTCCTTTTACTCGTACGTTGTATGTTGTCCACTAGATGTCTATTTGTTCTTTGTGTTGTTGGATTGTTGTCTCATTGACGTATATCCCGTACCTCCTTTTACTCGTACGCTGTGTGTTGTCCACTAGATGTCTTTTGATTATTTTAGTTGTTGGATTGTTGTCTCATTGACGTATATCCCACATCTCCTTTTACTCGTACGCTGTGTGTTGTCCACTAGATGTCTATTGGTTATTTGAGTTGTTGGATTGTTGTCTCATTGACGTCCTTTTACTCGTACGTTGTATGTTGTCCACTAGATGTCTATTTGTTATTTGTGTTGTTGGATTGTTGTCTCATTGACGAATACCTCACACCTCCTTTTACTCGTACGTTGTGTGTTGTCCACTAGATGTCTATTGGTTATTTGTGTTGTTGCATTGTTGTCTGATTGACCTTTATCCCACACCTCATTTTACTCGTACGTTGTGTGTTGTCCACTAGATGTCTATTGGTTATTTGTGTTGTTGGATTGTTGTCTCATTGACATACATCCCATGCCTTCTTTTACTCGTACGTTGTGTGATGTCAGCTAGATGTCTATTGGTTATTTGTGTTGATGGATTGTTGTCTCATTGACGTTTATCTCACATCTCCTTTTACTCGTACGTTGTGTGTTGTCCACAAGATGTCTATTGGTTATTTGTGTTGTTGGATTGTTGTTTCATTGACGTATATCTCACACCTCTTTTTACTCGTGCGTTGTGTGTTGTCCACTAGATGTATATTGGTTATTTGTGTTGTTGGATTGTTGTCTCATTGACGTATATCCCACGCCTCCTTTTACTCGTACGTTGTATGCTGTCCGCTAGATATCTATTGGTTATTTGTGTTGTTGGATTGTTGTCTCATTGACGTTTATCTCACATCTCCTTTTACTCGTACGTTGTGTGTTGTCCACTAGATGTCTATTGGTTATTTGTTGTGTTGGATTGTTGTCTCATTGACGAATATCTCACACCTCCTTTTACTCGTACGTAGTGTGTTGTCCACTATATGTCTATTTGTTATTTGTGTTTTTGGATCGTTGCCTCATTGACGTATATCACACCTCTTTTTACTCGTACGTTGTGAGTTGTCCTCTTGATGTCTATTGTTTATTTGTGTTGTTGGATTGTTGTCCCATTGGCGTATATCACACACCTCCTTTTACTCGTACGTTGTGTGTTGTCCACTATATGTCTATTGGTTATTTGTGTTGTTGGATTGTTGTCCCATCGGCGTATATGCCACATCTCCTTTTACTCGTACGTAGTGTGTTGTCCTCTTGATGTCTATTGTTTATTTGTGTTGTTGGATTGTTGTCTCATTGACGTATATCCCACATCTCCTTTTGCTCGTACGCTGTGTGTTGTCCACTAGATGTCTATTGGAATTATTTGTGTTGTTGGATTGTTGTCTCATTGACGTATATCCCACACCTCCTTTTACTCGTACGTTGTATGTTGTCCACTAGATGTCTATTTGTTCTTTGTGTTGTTGGATTGTTGTCTCATTGACGTATATCCCGTACCTCCTTTTACTCGTACGCTGTGTGTTGTCCACTAGATGTCTTTTGATTATTTTAGTTGTTGGATTGTTGTCTCATTGACGTATATCCCACATCTCCTTTTACTCGTACGCTGTGTGTTGTCCACTAGATGTCTATTGGCTATTTGAGTTGTTGGATTGTTGTCTCATTGACGTCCTTTTACTCGTACGTTGTATGTTGTCCACTAGATGTCTATTTGTTATTTGTGTTGTTGGATTGTTGTCTCATTGACGAATACCTCACACCTCCTTTTACTCGTACGTTGTGTGTTGTCCACTAGATGTCTATTGGTTATTTGTGTTGTTGCATTGTTGTCTGATTGACCTTTATCCCACACCTCATTTTACTCGTACGTTGTGTGTTGTCCACTAGATGTCTATTGGTTATTTGTGTTGTTGGATTGTTGTCTCATTGACATACATCCCATGCCTTCTTTTACTCGTACGTTGTGTGATGTCAGCTAGATGTCTATTGGTTATTTGTGTTGATGGATTGTTGTCTCATTGACGTTTATCTCACATCTCCTTTTACTCGTACGTTGTGTGTTGTCCACAAGATGTCTATTGGTTATTTGTGTTGTTGGATTGTTGTTTCATTGACGTATATCTCACACCTCTTTTTACTCGTGCGTTGTGTGTTGTCCACTAGATGTATATTGGTTATTTGTGTTGTTGGATTGTTGTCTCATTGACGTATATCCCACGCCTCCTTTTACTCGTACGTTGTATGCTGTCCGCTAGATATCTATTGGTTATTTGTGTTGTTGGATTGTTGTCTCATTGACGTTTATCTCACATCTCCTTTTACTCGTACGTTGTGTGTTGTCCACTAGATGTCTATTGGTTATTTGTTGTGTTGGATTGTTGTCTCATTGACGAATATCTCACACCTCCTTTTACTCGTACGTAGTGTGTTGTCTATATGTTATTTGTATCGTTGGATTGTTGTCTTATTGACGTATATCCCACACTTCCTTTTACTCGTACGTTGTATGCTGTCCGCTAGATATCTATTGGTTATTTGTGTTGTTGGATTGTTGTCTCATTGACGTTTATCTCACATCTCCTTTTACTCGTACGTTGTGTGTTGTCCACTAGATGTCTATTGGTTATTTGTTGTGTTGGATTGTTGTCTCATTGACGAATATCTCACACCTCCTTTTACTCGTACGTAGTGTGTTGTCTATATGTTATTTGTATCGTTGGATTGTTGTCTTATTGACGTATATCCCACACTTCCTTTTACTCGTACGTTGTATGCTTTCCGCTAGATGTCTATTGGTTATTTGTGTTGTTGGATTGTTGTCTCATTGACGTATATCCCACACCTCCTTTTACTCATGCGTTGTGTGTTGTCCACTAGATGTATATTGGTTATTTGTGTTGTTGGATTGTTGTCTCATTGACGTATATCGCAAACTTTTGTTTACTCCTCGTACGTTGTGTGTTGTCCACTTGATGTCTATTGGTTATTTGTGTTGTTGAATTGTTGTCTCATTGACGTATATTTCACACCTCCTTTTACTCGTACGTTGTATGCTGTCCGCTAGATATCTATTGGTGATTTGTGTTGTTGGATTGTTGTCTTATTGGCGTTTATCTCACATCTACTTTTACTCGTACGTTGTGTGTTGTCCACTAGATGTCTATCAGTTATTTGTGTTGTTGGATTGTTGTCTCATTGACATAAATCCCACATCTTCTTTTACTCGTACGTTGTGAGTTGTCCACTAGATGTCTATTGGTTATTTGTGTTGTTGGATTGTTGTCTCATTGACAAATATCCCACACCTCTTTTTACTAGTACGTTGTGTGTTGTCCACTAGATGTTTATTGGTTGTTTGTGTTGTTGGATTGTTGTCTCATTGACGTATATCACACCTCTTTTTACTCGTACGTTGTTTGTTGCCCACTAACTGTCTATTGGTTGTTTGTGTTGTTGGATTGTTGTCTCATTGACGTATATCGCACACCTCCTTTTACTCGTACGTTGTATGCTGTCCGCTAGATATCTATTGGTTATTTGTGTTGTTGGATTGTTGTCTCATTGACGTTTATCTCACATCTCCTTTTACTCGTACGTTGTGTGTTGTCCACTAGATGTCTATTGGTTATTTTTTGTGTTGGATTGTTGTCTCATTGACGAATATCTCACACCTCCTTTTACTCGTACGTAGTGTGTTGTCTATATGTTATTTGTATCGTTGGATTGTTGTCTTATTGACGTATATCCCACACTTCCTTTTACTCGTACGTTGTATGCTGTCCGCTAGATGTCTATTGGTTATTTGTGTTGTTGGATTGTTGTCTCATTGACGTATATCCCACACCTCCTTTTACTCATGCGTTGTGTGTTGTCCACTAGATGTATATTGGTTATTTGTGTTGTTGGATTGTTGTCTCATTGACGTATATCGCAAACTTTTGTTTACTCCTCGTACGTTGTGTGTTGTCCACTTGATGTCTATTGGTTATTTGTGTTGTTGAATTGTTGTCTCATTGACGTATATTTCACACCTCCTTTTACTCGTACGTTGTATGCTGTCCGCTAGATATCTATTGGTGATTTGTGTTGTTGGATTGTTGTCTTATTGGCGTTTATCTCACATCTACTTTTACTCGTACGTTGTGTGTTGTCCACTAGATGTCTATCAGTTATTTGTGTTGTTGGATTGTTGTCTCATTGACGTTTATCTCACACCTCCTTTTACTCGTACGTAGTGTGTTGTCCACTAGACATCTATCGGTTATTTGTGTTGTTGAATTGTTGTATCACTGACGTTTATCACACCTTCTTTTACTCGTACTTTGTATGTATGTTGCACACTAGGTGTCTTTTGGTTATTTGTGATGTTGGAATGTTGTCTCATTGACGTATATCCCACATCTCCTTATTACTCGTACGTTGTGTGTTGTCCACTAGATATCTTTTGGTTATTTGTGTTGTTGGATTGTTGTCTCATTGACATATATCCCACACCTCCTTTTACTCGTACGTTGTGTGTTTGTTGCACACTAGATGTCTTTTGGTTATTTGTGATATTTGGATTGATGTCTCATTGACGTATATCCCACACCTCCTTTTACTCGTACGTTGTGTGTATGTTGCACACTAGATGTCTTTTTGTTATTTGTGATATTTGGATTGATGTCTTATTGACGTATATCCCACACCTCCTTTTACTCGTACGTTGTGTGTTGTCCACTAGATGTCTATTGGTTATTTGTGTTGTTAGATTGTTGTGTCATTGACGTAGGATGGTGATGATGATGATGATGATGATGATGATGATGATGATGATGATGATGATGATGATGATGATGATGATGATGATGATGATGATGATGATGATGATGATGATGATGATGATGATGATGATGATGATGATGATGATGATGATGATGATGATGATGATGATGATGATGATGATGATGATGATGATGATGATGATGATGATGATGATGATGATGATGATGATGATGATGATGATGATGATGATGATGATGATGATGATGATGATGATGATGATGATGATGATGATGATGATGATGATGATGATGATGATGATGATGATGATGATGATGATGATGATGATGATGATGATGATGATGATGATGATGATGATGATGATGATGATGATGATGATGATGATGATGATGATGATGATGATGATGATGATGATGATGATGATGATGATGATGATGATGATGATGATGATGAGGAGGAGGAGGAGGAGGAGGAGGAGGAGGAGGATGATGATGATGATGAGGATGATGATGATGATGAGGAGGATGAGGAGGAGGAGGAGGAGGAGGAGGAGGAGGAGGAGGAGGACGACGACGACGATGATGATGATGATGAGGAGGAGGAGGAGGAGGAGGAGGAGGAGGACGACGACGACGACACGACGACGATGACGATGATGATGATGAGGAGGAGGAGGAGGAGGAGGAGGAGGAGGAGGAGGAGGAGGAGGAGGAGGAGGAGGAGGAGGAGGAGGAGGAGGAGGAATGGCTTCTTAATGTCCAGCGGCAAATTAATAGGCATATTCAGGACCAGAACATATTTATGTTATATGAATATTAACCCTGCTTTGTACTAGACCGACACGCTGAGCCGGATTTTTTTAACGTGGAAGCTGAAATGGTAAAAGTCCGCAGAGAGACATGTCACCTTATCCGGACACATAATCCTGACTCCGAGCCGTCCAGTCTTTAGTTTTACCTCGTAATGCCGCGCGTGCTTGGCGAAGTTAGCGGAGAAGCTTCAAATACCAAAATCGAATCCTTTTGTTTGACCCGGCCGGTGTTTGAACCCACGACCTCCCGCACTCGTGGCGAACACGCTACCACAAGGCCACAGAGGCGCCTCGGTGGTAGATTTGAGGTAACAGAACTAAAAATTATTTCGGAATACTATCTTTTGAAAATAGAATAAGAAAAGTAAGAGGACATTTGAACTTAAGTCATTCGAATGTTCTGACATTATTATCTAATTAAAAATAAAACCATTGTTTACCGATATTTAATGTTCTAGCTAAAATGATAAACAGGAATAATTAAGAAGTTAAAAATTGTCGGTGAGTTCACGTGCAGGGAGCCAATAAAACTTCTTTCTCTACACGAAGCATCGAATGTAACGTCCAACTTCTAACCGGACGTGTCTAGGTATATATACATCAGCATAGCCAAACGGAAACCCCACCCTAGCAAAGGGTCAAGTTTTTTTGCGGAATGGGAGAAGTCAAGGTGACAATATTTCTTTTCCTCAGTCAACAAGGTCAACTCTGGATATGTTCTTAGTTATATCTCAGTGCAATAAGTTTTAGTTAGCATAGATTGTGAGTGATGATTATTTAAAACAGGGGTTTTATTGCAATATCGTTGCATCGGTATCGCAGATCCCCTATTTTGAAATTCATGGCTACGGGACTTACTAAAATATATATTCTCCCCTTCATTGATAAATGAAATATTATTGTTATATATCATACATATTATAAAGTGTGTGTCCAATTATAATCACTTATCTAAAGACTGGTAGCGATATGCCCTAAACAGCCCCTAAATTGGTTCAATACACACATATTGCATTCCATTTATGATGATTTTGTATCATAGGTTCGATAGGTTTATCCTAGTTACAGTTCGGCAGAAGCCTTATTTTATGTATTTGTATATACTTTAATGGGGGGGGGGTGCAATAATAAGGGGTCCGTTAACATGTTAACAACACTTCGATTTTGGCAAAAACAGTTAACAACAAATGCAAAATGCTGATAACAGTGGGTTGAAAACAGTTAACAGTTTAAATTTATCTCAGATAGCAGTTAACAACAACTTGAAAAAGGCCAAAACAGGTTTACATGAAAAATATTGCTCCCCCCTCTTTAATAAAACATAGAAAAGAAAAAGATATTTGGCGGGTAAACCTTGTGTCAGGTCAAATGTGAAGGGTGTTCCAGTGGAAGCTCTAATACGATTAATGCGGCACTTTGGAACACCTCTCCTTCAAGAATGGTACGGCTACCATTGTGGTATATAATAAGCAGGGGATGATCTTTGTCATTCTTCTGATGTCTACGAAGACGATGGCCATGATACGTAGGTAATAATTAGAGATAGGATATTTGAGATCGTTGTCTCTTATATAAGATATTATTACTTCAAGTGTAATAAAGAACATGTTGGTGCCTGTTAGTATTCTCTAATATGGAATTGCATTCATGATTGAAATGCATCAAAGGACAAGGTTGGTGTCTGTTCTTTAAGACTTGTACAACTTGTAGTTTGTCAACGGTATGATTTTTTCCGTATGAAACCAGTCGTAGCTTGTAGGGTACTAAAAAGTACCATTAGGACAAGTCGTAGCTTTTAGGGTACTAAAAAGTACCATTAGGACAAGTCGTAGCTTTTAGGGTACTAAAAAGTACCATTAGGACAAGTCGTAGCTTTTAGGGTACTAAAAAGTACCATTAGGACAAGTCGTAGCTTTTAGGGTACTAAGAAGTACCATTAGGACAAGTCGTAGCTTATAGGGTTCTAAATTGTACCATTATGACAAGTTTGACCAAGAACAAATTGGTATTTGTACAAATTTGTATCATTTGTATAAAATATGATTAATATACTACAATTTTTTTTGTACTAGTAGATGAATTGAACTGTTAAAGCAAGAGCAGTTGTATATAGTTTAGTTCATTGACATAATTTGATGGGTATAACTTATTTGATGAATTATTCGACATATACTTTGTAAATAGAACATTTCGGACCCGGTATCAAACTGGTAACGAACCTATTCTAAAATAGAAATAGACACGCTTACCTTGTGTACACGTTACACATTGAATGGTATTGTATTACATACTAGAGACCCGTATGTAAAAATGACTTGACGACTGTGTGATTATATATGAAACGAAAGTGGAAATTATTTTTTAACAAAGAGGACACTTTTTAAAAACATTTTAAAGGTAATTTTAACTAATTCCGTTATGTATATGTATAATGATAAAATATCCAGACAGTAATTGAATTATCGTATATTCTTTATTATTGTTTAATGTTATAAGATACACATTCGTTAACATTGGCGTTTCAGGGATTGTCCATTTTGTTTTGTTTTTTTGAGCTGCTGGGCCCTGATTTTATATGAGCCTTTCTGAACCCCCTCCCTTTTCGAAAGTCCTCGATCCGCCACTGTGAAATTTTCATAAGTGGGGGCCCACTGACTGCCTGAGAGGGGACCCGCTCAAGTCATACTTCAGTGATTCCCTAAATAATCAACCATTTTTTTCCTACAAAAGGCACCCCCCTGCCCCCCCTAAAATTAAAATCTGCCTCTGCGCCACTGGTGAACGGTCTCATATATTACACATAGATGCCACACTTTTTTGAGACCACATTAGGCAATTAATAATAATGCTTTGTTATGGCATTTGTAACAAGTAAGCATACTCTTTTGACCAATTTTTATACGTTTCAAGTAATTATTTTACTAAGTTATTTAACTCAATTCAGAGTAAACTAAATCAAATAGAAAAGATGGACTTAATACAACTTTTTTTGCAAGATGCAAAATTTATTCGTTTAAAGAAACTTATTTTTAAACTAGTTAAACAGGTTTTTTAATCGTGTTTGGTTACCGTCTCGTTTAAAAAAATGATTCGATTGGCTAGTTTAAATAGCTATTAGTATTCTTTCAATTGGTATTGCTAACAAACTGAGGTAATTTGAAGGTCCATCTAACAAAGAAGTAAACATAACTTCCTTGTCAATGTGTATTGTATTGTACACGCACAGGTATCTACTGATTATAACATTTAAAAATGATCCAGTCAGGTAAACTAGTAAGACACAAGTTATTGGTTTATTTCTATATGACAAAACACCTAAATTACACAAGAAGTAAAACTTTCGACACAGGTAATTCTTCGTTTTCTAGCTGAGGGATCACAAAAAGTTTGCTTATTTAAAATTATTAGAAAAAGGTAAACAATATTGACATGACATAGTAGATATATATGCATAGTAAAGGTAGCAATATACAGTAAGGAAAAAATATTAAAAAGTTACTCTCGTAAATTTTACCATCCCCTTTTCCTTGCTTTCTTGCAAATTAAGCTTACCGTTTGTAGTGTCATACATGTGCATACATGTAAATATGTTTGTAATCAGTATCTCCCATAGATTTGATATCCAGTGGTTAAAATGCTAAAATATAATTTCTTTTTGGTGTATCCATGGCAACAATCTGCATTTATTTGCTATAACATATTGCAAAAAGGGGGGTAAAGATGTCAAATATTTCCCAAAAATTTGGCCAGTAGAATTTCAATCCCTTGGAGTCATACCTTTTCTGAAACTGTTTACATATATCTATCAAGAAATCCAGGGGCGGATCCAGGATTTTAGTTAAGGAGGGGTGGGTGCAAACTTAAATTTTTGCCGAGAGTATCGAGGTGAAAAAAATTTGAGGTAAAATTATCGAAATATTCTCTATTAAGCTTTAAGGGGGGCGCACGCCGGCCACGCCCCGCCTGAATTCGTCCTAGGTCTTTTGTCTCATTTTTTTTGGTAAAATTGGGTCAAAAACTTAGTTTAGAAAAAAAGTGTGTTTGTAAACGTTACATTAATTTCTGGACCTATGGCCGGTCTAACTCATCATAGATACCAGGATTGAAATTTCATATTTACGCCAGACGCGCGTTTCCTTTACAAAAGACTCATCAGTGACGCGCGAAAAAAAAAATGTTAAAAAGGCCAAATAAAGTACGAAGTTGAAGAGCATTGAGGACCAAAATTCCTAAAAGTTTTGACAAATACAGCGAATGTAATCTATTCCTAAGGTAGAAAAGCCTTATTATTTCAAAAATTCAAAATTTTGTTAACAGTAAATTTATAATTATGAACATATCAATGATAGCTCAAGTCAACACGGACGAACGGACGGACGAATGGACGGACGAACGGACGAACGAACTAACGGATGCACAGACCAGAAAACATAATGCCCCTCTACTTGGGCATAAAAAATACGTGTGTTTGGAAAAGGGGGAGGGTAAAAAAGAAATGCCCAATGATATTCCCGAATTCTCCTACTAATACCACTTTGATTGCTGATTAAAAAAACTCTTTTGTAACATACACATTTAGGAGTGTGGTTTCGCATTTTGGTCCCTGTGGATTTTTCAAATATGAAAGTTAGTGTGCAATAAAATTCATTTTTAGACAGCTGAGTAGTAATTTAGCCTTCAAAGTTGGTTTATAAGAACATCAAGATTATGTTTTAGATTTATTTCCCCGAGGGTATCACCACCCCTGTAGCCAGCACTTCTGTCTGTCCCGTTTGAAGTTTAAGTTTTTGGTCAAGGTAGTTTTTGATGAAGTTGAAGTCCAATCAACTTGAAACTTAGTACACATGTTCCCTATGATACGATCTGTCTAATTTAAATGCCAAATTAGATTGTTGACCCCAATTTCACGTCCAACTGAACATAGAAAATGAAAGTGCGAGTCGGGCATTCGTGTACTATGGACACATTCTTGCTTTTCTTTTAATTTCAATTACTTTCGTGTTTTTATGTGTTATACTTGCATAGGTATACTAGAAACAACGTTCGTTCAGGAGCCTGTCATTCTGTGGTTGTCGTTTGTTTATGTATGTGCCTGTCCCAAGTCGGGAGCCTGTAATTCTGTGGTTGTCGTTTGTTTATGTATGTGCCTGTCCCAAGTCAGGAGCCTGTATTTCTGTGGTTGTCGTTTGTTTATGTATGTGCCTGTCCCAAGTAAGGAGCCTGTAATTCTGTGGTTGTCGTTTGTTGATGTATGTGCCTGTCCCAATTCAGGAGCCTGTAATTCTGTGGTTGTCGTCTGTTTATGTATGTACCTGTCCCGTTCAGGAGCCTGTAATTCTGTGGTTGTCGTTTGTTTATGTATCAGGAGCCTGTGATTATGTGGTTGTCGTTTGTTTATGTATGTGCCTGTCCCAAGTCAGGAGCCTGTAATTCTGTGGTTGTCGTTTGTTTATGTATATGTATGTGCCTGTACCAAGTCAGGAGCCTGTAATTCTGTGGTTGTCGTTTGTTTATGTATGTGTCTGTCCCAAGTCAGGAGCCTGTAATTCTTTGGTTGTCGTTTGTTTATGTATATGTATGTGCCTGTACCAAGTCAGGAGCCAGTAATTCTGTGGTTGTCGTTTGTTTATGTATGTGCCTGTCCCAAGTCAGGAGCCTGTAATTCTGTGGTTGTCGTCTGTTTATGTATGTGCCTGTCCCAAGTCAGGAGCCTGTAATTCTGTGGTTGTCTTTTGTATATATGTATGTGTCTGTACCAAGTCAGGAGCCTGTAATTCTGTGGTTGTCGTTTGTTTATGTATGTGCCTGTACCAAGGCAGGAGCCTGTAATTCTGTGATTGTCGTTTGTTTATGTATGTGTCTGTACCAAGTCAGGAGCCTGTTGTTCTGTGGTTGTCGTTTGTTTATGTATCTGCCTGTCCCAAGTCAGGAGCCTGTAGTTCTGTGGTTGTCGTCTGTTTATGTATGTGCCTGTCCCAAGTCAGGAGCCTGTAATTCTGTGGTTGTCTTTTGTATATATGTATGTGTCTGTACCAAGTCAGGAGCCTGTAATTCTGTGGTTGTCGTTTGTTTATGTATGTGCCTGTACCAAGGCAGGAGCCTGTAATTCTGTGATTGTCGTTTGTTTATGTATGTGTCTGTACCAAGTCAGGAGCCTGTTGTTCTGTGGTTGTCGTTTGTTTATGTATGTGCCTGTCCCAAGTCAGGAGTCTGTAATTCAGTGGTTGTCGTTTGTTTATGTATGTGCCTGTCCCAAGTCAGGAGCCTGTAATTCTGTGGTTGTCGTTTGTTTATGTATGTGCCTGTCCCAAGTCAGGAGCCTGTTATTCTGTGGTTGTCGTTTGTTTATGTATGTGCCTGTCCCAAGTCAGAAGCCTGTAATTCTGTGGTTGTCGTTTGTTTATGTATGTGCCTGTACCAAGTCAGGAGCCTGTAATTCTGCCGTTGGTTGTCGTTTGTTTATATTTGTGTCTGTCCCAAGTCATAAGGAGCCTGTAATTATGTGGTTGTTGTCTGTTTATGTATGTGCCTGTACCAAGTCAGGAGCCTGTAATTCTGTGTTGTCGTTTGTATATGTATTTGCCTGTCCCAAGTCAGGAGCCTGTAATTCTGTGATTGTCGTTTGTTTATGTATGTGCCTGTACCAAGTCAGGAGCCTGTAATTCTGTGGTTGTGGTTTGTTTATGTATGTGCCTGTACCAAGGCAGGAGCCTGTAATTCTGTGGTTGTCGTTTGTTTATGTATGTGCCTGTACCAAGTCAGGAGCCTGTAATTCTGTGATTGTCGTTTGTTTATGTATGTGCCTGTACCAAGGCAGGAGCCTGTAATTCTGTGGTTGTCGTTTGTTTATGTATGTGCCTGTACCAAGGCAGGAGCCTGTAATTCTGTGGTTGTCGTTTGTTGATGTATGTGCCTGTACCAAGTCAGGAGCCTGTAATTCTGTGGTTGTCGTTTGTTTATGTATGTGCCTGTACCAAGTCAGGAGCCTGTAATTCTGTGGTTGTCGTTTGTTTAAGTATGTGCCTGTACCAAGTCAGGAGCCTGTAATTCTGCCGTTGGTTGTCGTTTGTTATGTATGTGCCTGTCCCAAGTCAGGAGCCTGTAATTCTGTAGTTGTCGTTTGTTTATGTATGTGCCTGTCCAAAGTCAGGAGCCTGTAATTCTGTAGTTGTCGTTTGTTTATGTATGTGCCTGTCCCAAGTCAGGAGCCTGTAATTCTGTAATTGTCGTTTGATTATGTATGTGTCTGTCCCAAGTCAGGAGCCTGTAATTCTGTGGTTGTCGTTTGTTTATGTATGTGCCTGTCCCAAATCAGGAGCCTGTAATTATGTAGTTGTCGTTTGTTTATGTATGTGCCTGTCCCAAGTCAGGAGCCTGTTATTCTGTGGTTGTCGTTTGTTGCTGTTTTACGTTTATTGTCATGTACATAAATCCGTTACTGAGTTTCCTCTTTTAAATTATCTTCTTAAATTTGTCATTCCAGAGCCTTTTAAAGATGGCAGTGGATATTTTGAAAGTAGGCCTACTCGGACAAAAATAGTGCATTTGATGTCAATTTTTACTTAAACTAACCGACAAATTGGCAGAAATGAAACTTTTGATGAAAGAGAAATATATTAAGACCATTTTGAGCTAAAATTTACTTGTTTATGAGTTTACATTCAAAATTGAGGATTAATGCACTCCATAGTATACTAATTTAAGATTTCAAGAAAACCAGGGGTTATTTTGAGTGGTACCTCTATTCGGAACACCTTTTCTTTTTTATATGATTTTAAACACCTGTTGAAAATTGGCATGTAGAAAGCTGATACATGTAGGATTCAGGATATACCTGGTTTCTATGAAGTTAAACTTAAGGTAAAATATTAAGAAAGCTGTGAAAATTGTAAAATTTGGTTGAACAGATAGGGACTTTTAATTGGTGGTATGACACCTTAAACAAACTTGGTAGTGTTTGATTCGTGCATTTTAAGTTAACGTAAAGGATTTTGTCAAGCTGAAAAAGGTACAAAATTATTATGTCTGTAGCTGTCAAAAAGAATTATAGACCCCTTGACATAAAGTTATCCATATTTTGAGTGAGAGGTGAGAGATTTTTCTATAATGCCCGCCCCCACCACCCCCCCCCCCCCCGGCCAATGTTTTTTTAAATTATTTACGTGAGGGGGTCGGGGTGACACGGTGTGATCCTTTTCCTTTTTCAACATCCCTACTCCAAGTTTGTAGCCTCAATCACCCCTTGTAAAGGCCTTTCTCAACAACTCTTGCTTTGAACATCTTTTCCACCATCTACACAGCTGTAAGCGAGTCGAATAATTTTGTAAAACTAGTTCTCCGATCAATTATCTTTTATTTCCCATTTTCCTTGTGATTTCATTTTATTTGAGTCCCTTTTATAAGATTATATCATTCTTGGAAGTTCATAATATCATGTTCCATTGACAAATTCCGCAAACTGCAAAATTTATCACAAATATTGATATCACGATTTTCAGCCATGATCCTAAAATTGAAAATCAGTGATCAGATTACACGCGCCCCCTTGGTGCTACTGAAGATAATATTGCACACTCTTCCGAACGCACATTATATGACTTGCGTATTACAATGGCCGGACAAATAGCCACTCCGTATAAAATTTAATTTACTTGACGCCCGAAGACCGGCAACTGATGGCTTATATAGTCGAGATCAATAAACACATAAAATGTGAATATTAATTCATTTAGATGTACGTGTCCTTAAAGGAAATTATTCTAATTATTTTCAAAATAAATTCGAATGAAAATTCAAACAAAATCCGGCCAAAAACCAAGTATTCTGTAAGGTTAGCAATAGAAATTGTGAAAAGGGTGAACCAATAAAATTACAGTATTATACTGTTGATTTGTGTTGCCATTTATGCATAAGATACGCGTCAGTTTAAATTTCGAATCCGAGTAAAACGATGTACTGCAGTGACTGTCTATCTTTTTTTTTTTGTAATGAAATTTAAAAAAAAAAAGAATTCGAAATGAACATGGTTTATAATTACGGTTCAATTCAAAATGCGAGCTCATTATTTGCCCATCCACGATGTCAAGGTAGAACAGAATAAGCATACAGCATCAAGTACTCTATGTTTATGGTATGAATGGAGAAGATGTCAGGTGTATATAGGTACAAACTAACGAGACAGCAACCCAACGTCAAATATTATAATTAAATATTTTTTTAAATGTCAGTTTTGTAAAAATCGTATCGAGTCTATAAAAGTTGTGAATAAATTAATAGGAAACAATCAATAATTTGCCATTAACGTTTATTTAGTATCATAAATCAAAACAGAAAACAAATAATATATATATATATAAATTAAGACAGACGAGGTTCCTGACTCCCCCTTTTTTTTATCTCGATTAGTGGACGGGTAATACGACGAACGTTTAACTTTAAAGTAACAGTTAGAAAAAGATACACAAATCAGTTACCATCATCAAAGTTTTATGAATGCCATAAATTTATATAATAGGTATTGAACATATTTTATCTACTTTGCTTTTAATGGAATATCGTGTTCGGAATACTGGGTTATACCAAGGAGGTTAGATATAACCTCCTTGGTTATACTGATTTCGAATAAAACTTCTTTTCATTGGACTCGAAATGATGGTACTTAAATGAATTATTCAAACTACAGCTTTTAATACTTGCAAATTTAGGACGGGTGATATCTTTTTAAAACTCTACATGCATAGATTTCATGATTCGGGACAGTCAAATGTACAAAAATCAGACAGTGTAGCCACCATAAAATGGTCTTGAATTTTGTTATCACGCAGATCACTAAATAAATAGTACTATACGTTTTTACTAATTACTCCATATTGAACTAATAAAAGACTGACTCTGCCTGAAAAATTAGTTTACCAACATACTGCATTTGGTTTTCTAATAGTTACTTAAGGATGAAATGTTATTTCGTGTGAAAATTCTTGAAACTCCATCAAACCTATTTTCTCGTCCTGTTCTTCTATAACCATAGTCTAAAATTCGTGTTTATTAAAGAATGTCTTTTTTTTCAGTCAGCATGTAGTGTTCAAATATTGCGGATATTTTCTCTCTTTTCCTTTTATTTTCATTTCTAATAGACTTGTATTTGTGGGGAATAACTTTAGCGACATTTTACTCACTTTTATTTCGGGTCGTAAGCAACTTGTAGTTTTGAAGAAAAAAAAACGACCACAGAATTAAAAAATGATGAAAAAGTGGAATAAAAAAAAAATAACGCAGTAGTATAAAATACAAGATAATACCTTTCTGGTGTTCTGTTTCTTTGCTATAAGTCTTTCTATATGGATCGAACCATCAATGATTTGTCTGTTTACCACTTCTTTCTTGTCACTACGAGGCTGGCAAAGGTTCACCAAAGCATAGACGTTTCTAGTCAAGGTCATTCATCACGGCGACAAAGATTATGTGCAGATGTCATTTTTTTTTTATAAAGATAGCTTTTATTATCGAGTCTGCAATAGTTCAAATATTCGTGTGCAGCAATTTATTTAATTGCCTTCATTTTATTGGTTTGGTAAAATTAAGAATATTCCAGGTGACCAGCGCCTGCTGGGGACACTTCAGGTAACACACTATCATGTCATAATTCACGTGTACATGCTTTACGTAGATGTCAAGTGACTTAATAACGATTTCTTAAATAAGTTTTCATCTGATTAAAATATAAACTCAATTCAATGAAGGAATGTATAAACAAACATAATAATAATATTATGCCTTATAATTAAAGCACATCCATCATTATTTTCATTTTCTGTAAGTGTTGTCAGTAATTAAAAGACAAAACACTATCCATGCATTATTCTGTGAAACATGATCTATAACATATTATACACACAGACTACTTACTGTCTTGCTGAAATTATATCAACAAATAAATTGTACCTCTGATGCGATAGTGTGCAAAAATACCCATTTTTAAATAACAAAATTACGGGGGTTATCATTAGGATATTTTGAAATAAAAAGTACCATAATATTCCTCATTTCCCCCCGTTTTTCATGATCTAATGCAAGTTATATTAATTTATATTTTAAAAAGTGCCATATACAAATAATCCAACAATGTCTCTATATGGACAGTCATTTTTTTCATGACTGCATTACTTATTTTCAAATAAAAAAAATACGGGTCAGTCATTAACTTTATTTTAAATTTGAAAACATTTTTTGAAAGACAATAGAATTGTTTTGTTCACTATCACAGGGAAACTGATGAAAAGTGTACTGGAATCATGCTACAACCATTAAAAGAAATATATCCTTAATAATCTATATGAATTTTTTATTTTCCTTATTGACCGATACTAATTAAATGTAACGCATGCGCGGCAGGGGAGGGACACATTCTTGGACAGTAAATGTTATTTTTCAAATATTTCATTATTTGTACATACATTATTAGGGCCGTAAATTGCCTGCCCTGTAAGGGGAGGCAGTTTATTATTGCTGAGCGGAGCGAGGCAAAAAAAATTGGACCCATTCCATGCAGAAAAGAATATTTTTTCAGGCCTTTTCCTTGTATGCAATGTACCTCCCAAGAATACACGACTTGTTAATTTTTTGTTACATTTCAATAAATATGTGCCTGGAATATATTAAAAATAGTTGTAAACCAGAGTTAGATTACGTGTCCCGGTAGAGTAAGATTTGTTTTCGCTTTATCCTGCTTTATGACTACAAGCTTTACTTAAGTTTAGGGAAAATTTTGCAAAGACTTAAAATGAAAGCCCTCTGAAGTTAGTCATTTTTTGTGGTTTATCCGGCTTATTTGGCTGTCCAAATCGAACTAATTTTGACTTCGTTTCAAAGACACAATTTTTAAACCTTAAAATGAAAATGGCAGGGCCGTAACTACATTGAGGCTAATGAGGCAAATGCCTCATGTTTTAAATTTAAAAAAAAAACAAAAAAAACCCCAAAAGATTGTCTTCATATCAAATTGTTTCCACGGAAAGTGTCTTGCAAGAAGCAAGTTCTCTTCACTCTCTGGTGTCGCCCCTGCATGTTTTACATAATCCATGTTTCTATTTTACTTTTGGTTTTGAGAGTTGATGGTCTTTTGTTTTTACTTCTGTGTCCCGGATTTGTCTTTTGTTCATTTATTGTCCTACTTAATGACTAGTGTTGATTTTCATTTGTAAACGTGTCACACTGTGTAATGTTGCATGATCACCGATGTCCAGGCATTATGCGAGAACATATTTTCAGAATATACGATGCTACTGGACACAGAAAAAACTGAATGGTCGTTTCTACATGGAGAATCAATTGAACTTGATATCAAAGAATACAAAACTGCCTTTTTTGTATATAAAACCACAGGCGCTTGGGTATATGATACAGATATTTTTTTTAATTTTTTGTTTTTGATTAAAATATTCAATTTTCTATATTTATAATACATATCTATCACTTCTGTGCATGTCTCACCTAGTTCCGAGTGTTTAAAACGACTCGGAGAAAATACCCAATTTTTCTTGGTAAGGATTGTAAAATTGGGTATTTTCTCTGAGTCGTTTAAATCACTCGAAACTAGGTGAGATATGCACAGAAGTGATAGATATGTATTATAAATATAGAAAATTGATTTTTTTTTTTTTTTTTTTATCTGTATCATATGCCTAAGCGCCTGTGGATAAAACTAGATATGTGACATGGTTTAAATTAAAGTAAGTCCACAAATTTCCCGGTATCAAATTATTTTTGGAAAAAAAACATCAATGTATTGCCATATAACCTTTAATTTTACATCAAGGGTTAAATTTGCATTAAGTCGGGTTCAGACCTTTTAACAGAAATAAAGGAATATGCAGTACACATGCACGGGAGCTAATCGCACACTATGTCAATGTATTGAGAGAAAAAAATGATCAATGGTCAAAGTTTTTATTCCTGTTCTTCATCTTGATAGTTGCTGGAGGGTCTTCAATAATGAAAGAATCATAAATACCGTAAAACAAAGTCAATATGGTCCCTATAGTGTAGACTTAAGCAGTACTAGTACTTAAAGTATATTACTCAGACTGCACTGTCACTATATCTAAATCTAGTCATAAAAAAATCACAAGTCAGTACAATACAAGACCAGAACAGATAGACAGATCCGGTATTAATGATTATGAGAATTACGATTTTTGCTTTATCCTACATATCGCCGGTCTTTTAATGTTTTCCCTAAAACCTTAAAGTCTTATATAACAATGAAGCTATGTTTTTTTTAAGACCAGAATATTGTCGAAAAAATAGCTAAAAATTATTTGCGTTTCTATGTAAGAAAGAGTCCGGGAAACGCTGAGAATGCACGATTTTGTGTTATTTTTCTCAGAGCTTCTGGGGGCCTTGAGCGCCGGCCCCCAGACCCCTCGCCAAAATTTTTTCGCCTCGCTACGCTCGGCGAATATAGTTTTCCTCACTATTAAAAGAGGCTAGTTACGGCCCTGAATGCATACTCAATAACTCATAATTTTATCTATCAAGTTCAAATTATTAAAACGTAACAATGTTTGCATACACCGAAAAGTTTTATTCTGGCCAGAGACATATAGTCTCTGTTCTGGCTTTGTCAAATGCTAAGGTGATTTTTTCTGACTGGACGAATCCCATCTTTTTAGCACTTCTATGCATTCAATATTGCCAACATTGTCACTTCTATCAGAGACATATAATTGTAGTATTTGTCTCTGCTTCTATTTATGCAGATGCAATAGTATTTGGTGGGAAAATTTATGTATGCAAAGGATTTGAGTTGGGTATTACGTACATGGGGGGACATATACTTGCCTCCCCATGCCGCTAAAGTTATAATTGCTAAAGAGCAATAAAAAAACATCCATTTCCATAGCACGTTTATTTCAAAGAGACAGATAACATCACATGACAAATACGCATCATCATCATACAAAGGGACACAACTCTCACGACTAAACTACAAAACACATACGACCATAGATCACCATACAATACAGATATATAACATCCCGCCCCCAAAAAGAAAATTTCCCAAATTTTATAAAAATGGTGTATGTGTTTTATCCATATACAATTTCAAGAAGAAGAAAAAAAAATCAAACTATATATTCACTTCCGTCATTCCGTATAAAACCAACAGTTTCCAAATAATCTATGTAAATACATTTATATTTACTGAAATATTCGTGGCTGAACAGTTCTCAAACAAGCATCCATACACACCAGTATCAACAATGCAGAAAAATCCGAACGTCTGGCATCTCGATCTCCCCCTTAGGACCTTATGCACGCATTACGTTCATTCAACATAAAAAAATATGCATTTAATACATTTACTCAATCTAAATGGAAAATACTAGAATACTGTCATAAATGTAGCTGTATACAACACATTGATAGATAATCATCAGAGACCTTTAACTCTTAAAAATAGTAAATATTACATCAATGAAACACTTCATAAGTTACATATGCAGTCAAAAGAAAATACGACTAATTCTCCCTCTCTAACGTGTTCAATCTCTCATACATCACACTCACAAAATAAAATAAAGATGAAACAAATGAATAGCTCCAGAAATGTCAATATCAACCTAGGTTTTATTTATGACTATTATCTCACCGCTACTGACAATCCGCTATCAAATCAGTCCAACTGATAACAGAAATATATGTATTAATAAAAAGAAGAAAGAAAAAAAAATCCTTCTGAGACAAAATTGAATTCATAATTAATGTTCGCAATAAGTCGGTGTTTTCCTTGTTACTGGGTAGCGTACGATGAGATAAATCTCACACGTACCGTCTGTAGTATCATTTTAATAGTTCAAAACTGCAACACATTTCCTCTGCTAAATCATAAAATACACATATATAGGTCAAGCCGAGTAGTCTAAAGATAATGCCAATTACAAAGCAATTATCATTTCGAAGTACTGTAAGATGAAAGGCCGGGACGTCACATGACACATGCTACAAGTTTTCTGCACACATAAACATACACAGCTGTCTTTCTCGATGTCCATCTCTAACGCGGTTACAAATTTAATTGTCTTTATGTGTAGAAATTCCAATAATTATTGCGTTTAACAGTTTAAATGAAAATTAAAGTTCAGATGACAATAAACAATTGCGAAATACTTTCGATATCAATATGCATATATATGTACAATGTTACGTAGTTTATCAACAATTTTTTGAATTCCACCGTTTTCTTTTGTTGACGAAAAATCTAATGGTGTTTTCTGAATATTAACTAAATCCAAATAAAAAATACATCCAAAAATGGGTTCCAGCCTGAGTGTCAAATGCGATGGTACTGCTATACTCTACTGAACAAAAATTCCAAGATTTCAAGGTGGTCAAAATTTAATAATGGCGCCGCCAGCCTCGTGGTCTAGACAATTAGAAAGTTGGTTCTTCATCTTTGGGGACAGCTCACATAAAATACACTTAAAAGGGGTCGGTTTTAAGTCCTCCACCATATTACGTACATGGGGGGACATATACTTGCCTCCCCATGCCGCTAAAGTTATAATTGCTAAAGAGCAATAAAAAAACATCCATTTCCATAGCACGTTTATTTCAAAGAGACAGATAACATCACATGACAAATACGCATCATCATCATACAAAGGGACACAACTCTCACGACTAAACTACAAAACACATACGACCATAGATCACCATACAATACAGATATATAACATGGGTACCGACCGTTCAGATCCAAATATTGAACACACCTGCATGCCATTATGATTAACCACCTTGTTGATTTAACTTACAACCAGTGCTATAAAAATAATGCATGATTTTAACCATTTTTTTCTTTTCAGTGTTTTTTTACTCCATTTATTTTCTTTTCAAGTTTTGTCAGCCCACAATAGGAGGCAGCTGCCTACATGCCTCTATGTAATTTACGGCCCTGATTATATATATATATTTTGATTTTTGGTTTTGTTTGAATTTTTTCTTGTTACCTTGTAATTGTATAGTCGACACCCGGCGATTAATCTTCAATAATTAAAGGATCGCTAGAAACTGAAAGAAGAAGACTGTCATATCGTAAGAATTTCCGGAAACAAGTCCCGAAACGAGCTGTATATTATGCGCATTAGTTTTCGCGCCCCCTGTCATAAATATGTTTCCTGTTACAAAACACGAAAGAAAGGACAACAACAGACGGTTTGGTCAAATATACTCAAAGACATAACCAAGATATTGCGACAACTCTAAGAAGTATGTTTAAATAAGACGTGTATTTTGAAAATTGTCCCAGTAACAGTGGCGGATCCAGGAATTTTCATAAGTGGGGGCCCGCTCCAGTCACGCATCAGTGTTTCCCTATATAAGCAACCAAATTTTTTCCCAAAAAGGGGGGCCCGGTCCCCCTGGCCCCCCATAAATCCGCCTCTGAGCAAGGATTTGTAGATCTTACTTCCAGGGGTTGTCCCACACAAGTGTGGATAGGCCCCTTTACGGTTTAAATAGTGCAGCAATGTTGAATAAGGGGTAGATTTTCATAAGATAAATAGAGAAAAAAATGATTTGGAAAAAAAGGAAAACATCATTTAAACTGAACAGTTGGTTGAAAACATGCATAGGATTTTCTGTACTTCCATCTCAGGCTGTCAGACTTGGGCATCTGAACTATTATGGTTCATCATAACAAATGGACAAAAATAGCTGTATTTATCGTCGTGTCATATGTTTTCGTATGTCATATGTTTTCGTATCAACCACATTTCGTCGGTTTCGACTGCATACGCATACATTGTGGCGTGTTTTTCGGTTTCTATATTTAGAACAACAACACCACTACAACTTGACATATTCATACCTGTCAACCTCTGAAAATGAAAAGTCAGGTCATGACCTGCATTGAGAAAAAAAATCTCAGGTCATAACGCGTACGACATTTTGCGGGCTCAATTGAAGAACAAAAAGATGTTTACATATAATTTATATAGTCAATATGAATATGAAACAGTTAGAACATGTATACAAGTTTATTTCAGACTATTGTTATATTCCATAGTAGCAGACTTGGCATTCTTTAAAAGAACTGCACTTGGTTTCAGTTCATAGCAATGCAAATGTGTATTCATTTTACAAGAAAGAAGAGCACACAGTGTTTCCTTATTAAGATCAGCCCTAAACTCTGTAGCTATTTTCTTTACTAAAGAAAATGTCCTCTCACTGTCTGCATTGCTGTTTGGCAAAACCAGTAATGTTTTAGCAAGTTTTGACAAAACAAAAAATCTTGGCTTGTTAAGAAAAATGTCATGCAACTTGGCCATTTCTCCCCAAAATGTACCAATGTCAGTTTCAGGGGAAGTGCAAAGTGGAAGTTCATCTAATGGGGTCAACTGATAGTCACTGAACTCATCTTGTAGCTTGTTGAAAATATCGTTAAGTAGCTCAGGTAAACAAGTCCTACATTTTGACTTTTGGTTACATAGAAAAAGACCGATAAAACCGAAGGTCGTATTACTTCTAAATACCGGAAACAAATCCGGTCAGAAATCCGGGTGAAACGGGTAATGTTAGAAATTCCCGGGACCCGCCGGGTAAAGAAAAACTCCCGGGTGAGAGGTGAAAATAACGGGTGTCACCCGCAAAAAACGGGTGAGTTGACAGGTATGCATATTTTAAACCAGTGATATTGTTGGCTTTTTTCAAAACTACCTCTACCCTTTTTTATTGGGAAAATATGAGTCATTTTCATCAAATTGGGAAATTAGAAACAAACCTCAAATTTGACTGAAACTTCAATTTACAGACTCCTTTTCAAGAGTCAACCCTTGCTTTGAAATAAGACCTTTTATTGTCAGTGATTATACATAAATAGACCCTCAAATCTGCAAATATAGTCACTTTAGGCATCACATATGTTTAAATGAGTGATTTTCAGTTTGTATTTATGCACAATTACTACAAAGACTGCACTGTTTGGGAAAAAAGTTGTCTTTTTGGGAATAATTTTAAGCCATTTTTTTTTCAAATTGGGATTTTTCTCCAGGGGAAAAAGCCTTTATTCTCCACTAATTTAAGGCAAACAATATCACTGTAAACATATTCAACGTCGCTTTTTAAAGACGTTTGAACAAATTTGATAAAACCGACCTATTTAACCAGTTTTATTTAATGTCAAAAATATGCATCACTAGAATAGTTGTGGAAAAAAATCCTGAAGAGTTAAAATAAAGTCCAGATATGTTTTTTGACTGTCAGACACCGTATCTTCAAGTCATGTGACTGTCATGTGTTTGTTTGACCGTTTTAATTACAAACCAGCGAGTTAAAATTAACAGGGTTCTTATATAAAATGGTTGTTCAAAATCTAATAATTATTCAATATTTTATTGACAATTCTTTTTATACATCCTTGATATATGAAGATGAAAACAGTCTTAACTTTTTATATTTAATCCTAAATTTTGAAAACTAGATTTTATTTTAGAAAAAATAATGTATTTTGTACAAACCAGGTGCCAATCTGAATTAATCAAAATCGAACAATTTCAGCACATGAAACACCAACCTAAAACTATTTTCTAGTAATTTTTAGTACTGAAAAGTTTTAAACAACTTTTTTTTATGATTGAAGCAATCACCAGAACCACGAGTTTAAAAAATATTAATTTCCGGATTTTATAGTCATGTCCTGTCCGTGTGCTGATCCAATTTTTATTTCATACGAAAACATATGACGCCTTTTCTGGCATACAAAAATCGCAAAGTAATCAGAAACAGTAAAAAAAATCGTAGTAAGCCTTGACAAAAAGACTAGATACATGTACCTAAAATCAAGCTACAGGACATGCTTTTTAAATTTGAGTAAAACATCTGAATAAAAACTCAACAGTGAAAACCGTAAGCAGTGAAAATTGTTATTAGTACGAAAACCCATGACACGATGATACACCTCGAAAAATACTCTTGAGTGCAGACTAACCTGTCCAGTTGGAAAAGTTGTAAGGCCTAGGCCAAGTAAAATAATATGATATGTGTGTTTCCTGTTGCATCTTTGAAAAAAATAGGGTGCAAATGGAAAATTAGTATGGCGTTCGTTATCACTGAACTAGTATAAATTTGTTTAGGGGCCAGCTGAAGGACGCCTCCTGGTGCAAGAATTTCTCGCTACATTGAAGACCTGTTGGTGACCTTCTGCTGTTGTTTTTTTGTATGGTCGGGTTGTTGTCTCTTTGACACATTCCCCATTTCCATTCTCAATTTTCCATTGTAGGTACATGAAGTTGGGAAATTTTTTTATGTTACACATTTTTTTTGCATTTGAGTCTATGGGAGAGAAATTCTGACTTTAACAGTGGTTATTGAAAAATAACCCAAAAAACATGTTTAATAAAGCTTAAATAAAGGGTAGGTAGGGAAATAGGAAACACACATAATTTTTTTTATTTGGCCCTAGCATCCACTAGATATTCCAGTGGTGGATCCAGAACTTTTCATAAGGGGGGGGGGGGGGGGGGGGGGGGGGCGCCGACTGACCTAAAGGGGGGCCATTTCAATTAAAAGTTTTTAGAAGTTTTATGAATCATACTTTTTTTTACAGCGTCCCCCTACTTTTATCATCCTGAAAAAATTTCAACCTTTACATGTCATTTTTAACACAAAGCGGGATTTTGGTGATTAATAACAACAGTCAAAGATCGAGATATCTTTTATCATAATATCATGAATATCTTAATGGCAACCGTGTTTACAGAAAGGATTATCTTTTAAAAAAAACTATATAAACAAATTACAGAAATTATCAGGGATGATTCCACTATATAGTTTAGGGCCGCTTGGCGTCCCTAAAATCGGCCAGCGGCCCCAAAAAAATATTTGTGAATTCAATATAAATTCCCAATTCATGAAAATAGAATAAAAAAGTTTCGGACTTTATACGTTCTTAGGGTTGAAAAATATAGGCAAAGTATAGATGTTTATGGAGTGTCCTTTATTTTGACTTTTTCAATATATAAGACATCTTATGTAAATGAAATTATCACATATTTGTTATGAATACCTTAGGTTTTGCATATGCAGTTACCTCAAAATTGCCCGGGGCAAAAAACAGTATACCGGTATTGATATTGTGCCCTCATTCCAAGCGACCTCATGTCATTGCATCCTTAACGACAATTGATAACACTTTTTTGATGAAATGATTTTACCTGACTGATATGTTTCATTTTTCTCTTTTTGGCAGAACTTAAACATTTTGTTAAATATGTGATGAAAAGATTATAACATGTCTTTTCCATATTGTCCCTGGTATCATCCCACGACCCATATCGAACCTCGGCTAAAGCCTCGAGGCCGATATGGGAGTCTCGGGATGAAGCAGGGCCAATATGGAAAAGGGCATTTTATAATCTATACTTATAGAAGATATCTTATATACTAAATGAGATATCTTATATATTACAATGTATTACATCAGATATCTTGACATTTGATTAAATAGTAAAACGGCTTGCCATAGATTAATGTTAGCTGGTATATATATATGTTTATGTATATGTAATATGCCTAGGTTACTTCGAAGTAAGGCGTCAAAAAATAAATAAATATATAATAGCCTTTCAAGACGTCATAATTATTTGGACTAGTGCATCATGTGCAATGATATTCATGTAATACAACTTCCCTGGTCTCAATCCAATAACTTTCAAGTAATCTGGTGATCTTATCTATGAGATCAGAACCATATATATATCATTTATATCCGTAGCCCATCCATAATTATTCAAAATGTTACAACTTCTTAAATCAGTGTAGAAGTTAAACTTAATATACATTTTCCGTTTTTACAGGAAAATGATATGATTGCGTCTTAGATTTTATGCATAAAAAATTCCCAATAGGGATAAAAATTCCCAATTTGATGTTCAAGAGACCCATTTGAAAACACCTGGAATCATTCCTGATTATACAATCAAGGCAAGCTGTCACTGTCAAAACAATATGGCAGATCAACAAATCTCGCACAGGTAATCATGTCTTGTTCTAACAGTAAATGGACTGAAAGTCACAGGACAAAAAGTCACAGGTTATAAAGTCACAAATTTGATAGGACAAAAAGTCACAGGACAAAAAGTCACAAATAATTTGTTGACAATCATTTGAACATGTTGAATATATAGAGAAATGTATTGAAATGTTTACTTTTTAATACATATATTCATATTAAAGTTTAGGAAATGTGTCATTATACTTGAAAATGAAGATTTATTTCATTTTGATCATGGAAAACATATATTTCTTGGCACCATGAAGCCATTAAAGTGCCTAGCCACTTTGACATTTTGTTTTTTTAACATTTATTTGATCAACTTTGATATTTTTTTGATAAATTTTGTCATGTGTGTTGACCAAGTTTGTTTATATACATGTACAATAGTTTAAGAAAATTACAAAAATATTGTGTAAAAATAATTGTTTTCTTATTCAAAGAAAATAATCATAAAAAATTAACTGTGACTTTTTGTCCTGTGACTTTTTGTCCGTGACTTTTTGTCCTGTGACTTTTTGTCCTGTGACTTTTTGTCCGTGACTTTTTGTCTGTGACTTTTTGTCCTGTGACTTTCTGTCCTACATTCGTTCTAACGACCCGTCACTGTAATGTTGAGTATAATTACACTGATTTGTGTAATGGCTTCCAGTCCTGTAAGTATAATAGTCTCAGCTTCCATACCATTTCCATCTCTATCCAGAAAATCTGCCCTCATTCAATACGGCTGAAATAACCGTGAAGTGGCCCTCGCGGTAAGTGCAGCCATTACATTGAATAGGGGGCAGATTTTCATAATGGAGATAAAAATGGTTTGAAAAATACAGGAAACCATCATTAAAAGAGAACAGTTGCTTTGAAACATGTTTAGCCATTCCCTGTACTTTCATATCATTTCCACCTCTCTCCAGAAAATCTTCCCCTATACAATATCATGGTAGAAATAAATTGAAGCTGCCTTTTGTAAAGAAGAGGGAAATTTACATGTAAAATCATCATAATTTATACCAGTATATAACGACCTATTAGCGATGGTAGTATAATAAAGAAGCTTGTTTTGTTTACTTAATCTCTGAATCTCAAATTGTAGAGAACAGAAGAGACTTAATGAGTTTTTTTCCCGTAACTTACACAACTATTAAAAAAAAAATCACAATCTGGGTTCTTACTATATTAATATCATAAATATGTGACAAGAAGACGACAAGAAAACAAATTTAGAGAAATCAAATTATTTAGTCTATTAATTATTTTAAATAAACTTATATAGCCTATTAGGTTTCGATAGACCTTATCGCTTTTTCTCATCACTTGGCATCCATCGTTGTGGTCCTTTAACTTTTACAAAATTCTTCTCCTCTGAAACCACTGGGCCAAATAAAACCAAACTTGGCCTTAATTATCCTTGGGTATCTAGATTAAAATATGTATCTGATGACCCCACCCATCAACCAAGATGGCCACCATGGCTTAAGATAGAACATGGGGGTAAAATGCAGTCTTTATACGACTCCAAAAAAATTTGTGTTCGTATAATGGTATGATGTCGTAGGCATCGTCCGAAGACACATTTGGTTTCCGTACAATAACTTAAGTTTAAATGAATTGATAACTATGAAATTTTTACAGAAGGTTCAATACCACTACAGGAAGGTTGGAATTGATTTTGGGGGTTATGGTACTAACTGTTTAGGAATAAGCATGATTAGGGGCCAAAAACTAGCATTTTTGTAGTTTCCGGACAATTACTTCTGTGTAAGTATATGGATCTCTCTGAAATTATACCGCAAGGTTCCATATCACAAAGGGAAGGCTGGGATTGAGTTTGGGGGTATTTGTCCCAAATGTTAAGGAATTAGGGGCCAAAAAGGGGGAAAAAACAGCATTTTTGTAGTTTCCAGACAATAACTGGTATTAAAGTGCATGGATCTCTCTTAAATTGTACTTCAAGGTACCAAACCACAAAGGGAAGGCTGGGATTGAGTTTGGGGTATTTGCCCCAAACGCCAAAGAATTAGGGGCCAAAAAGGGAAAAAAACCCAGCATTTTTGTAGTTTCCAGACAATAACTTGTGTTAATGTGTATGGATCTCTCTAAAATTGTAATTAAAGGTACCATACCTCAAAGGGAAGGCTGGGATTGAGTTTGTGGGTAATTACTCCTAGGGTGGGGGGGTTAAAAAAAATATTTGGGGAGGGATTTTTTTATGGCCCCGCAAGGAAGTTGTCAGTGCCATATTGTTTTATCCTTGACAGATATTCCGTAATTCCGATATTTCGAAATTCTGAAACTCCATCATTCTGTAATTCCGTAATTCCGTCATACAGCAACAAACCATTTTACAGAGTTTTTTTCTAAACGCCTTCAGATAATGGGCTGATAATGGTATGTGAGTTAACCATGATGAGTTACAGATCAAGTTTAAGTTTCGTTCGGCTCCCCAAATTTTTTCTGACATTGCGGGCTTTGGACTTTGTTATTGAAATCACAGTTATACAGATTTTTTTTCTATACGCCTCCAGATTTTGACCTGATCAGGGTTCGACACTAACGGTAGTCCGGTGCCCTCCTAAAATCTAGGAGGACTACCAAAACATGGTTAATCAGTAGTCCTGTGGACCACCTGGAATTTTGTGTATGATCTGGCTATTCTAATGCTAAAAACTGGAATAAAAAGTTCTCCTAATAAATTTTATATATTTCAAAAACAGTGATGGCAAATGTCGTAATGTACGTGAATTTCCATTATGTTTTGATATTATGAAAGCACTTTTGAGATCCAGGTTTCTCATCAGAATCATCTTAGTGTTTGTAACACATGGGTTTTTCAATGTAAAAAGTACCATCATTGTTTACGTTTCTTTCCCCTCCCTGAAAAGTAACTTCCTGTTTGAAAATGTCTGACAACCAAAATATATGTGATTGAAAAACTGCAGAAAAGACAACAAAGGTCAGCAATAAAAACGTACATGTGTTAAAAAAACTTCCAAATTTGGATAGAAAAATCATTCCACCCAAAAAAACAAAAACAAACAGCAATGAACAGGTTGAGGTAGTTTTAAAACTGATATTTTTGTTTGAGGCTTTCCTGTTAAAAAAAATCACATGTATGCCATTGAAAATGGTATTAAAGGCATTTTGATTCAGGAACTTATCGGTTATCCACTGAATGGATTTCAACAGTGATGATTAAGATGACCTCTAGTACACAAACAAAGACAATGTTTTGATGATCACTTCAACAAAATCTTATAAACTCTTTGAATAATTAATGGAAAATTAAAACTTCATCTGATTTTTCTTTTTTTTTCTAAATAATTCTGGAATAAAATGTCAATGATTTGTCCTCCTAACAAGGTCTTAGAAGTTGTCTCAGATTGCAGGATTTTGCATCTCATCATTTTTCAAAATTTCCTTGAGGGAAAAGTTCAGTTGGAATAAAATTGATTCACCACTGAATGTTAACTTTTATCTGAAAAAAAACCCAACAATATATTTTAAAAACTGAATGTTAACTTTTATCTGAAAAAAACCCCCAATATATTTTAAAAACTCAAATGAACATTTGTGTGCTTTTGAGGTGCTCAGATGGCAGTTTTCATAATTTTTGGGGTTTTTTTTCCTAAAAATTTTCTATTTTTTCTTTCATTGATTTTAATTACTGATTTATATATAAAAGTAACAAATACTGACATGGCAGGAGATACACACCAAACAAGATGTGTAAATTATTATATATATAACAGATTAACTAAGAATTGTGCAACAGCACAGTATTGCACAATAGCAAGAAATCTTCAATTGCGCAATACAAAGAAATCTTCAAATGCACAGTATTACGCAATAGCGAGACATTTTCACTTGCATAGTATTGCGCAATAGCACAGTATTATGCAATAGCTAGAAATCTTCATTTGCACAGTATTGCGCAATAGCAAGAAATCTTCAATTGCTTAGTATTGCACAATAGCAAGAAATCTTCAAGTGCACAATAGCAAGAAACTTCAATTGCACAGTGTTGCACAATAGCAAGAAATCGCACAATAACTTTAGTATAAGTAAATAGAAATCTGTGAAATTTAAACACAAGGTTTATGACCACAAAATGGAGGTCAGAATTGATTTTTGGGGTTATCATGGTTATGGTCCCAACAGTTTAGGAACCATTTTCTAGTTTCCAGACAATAATTTGTGGAATGGTGTATGGATCTCTCTGAAATTATACCACAAGTTTCCATACCACAAAGGGATGGTAAAATTGGCTTGAAATCATAAATGTAATAAAACAGATTGTAAACTAAAAGGAAATATATTCAGCAAACTGAAATCCACAAATAAGTCAACATCCACAAAGCGTCAATTAGAGAGCCGTGGTGTAGTGGTTAGTGCATCGGACTACTAACACAAAGGTTCCTGGTTCGATTCCCGTTTGGGATGAAAATTTCAGGAACTCAATTTTCGGCTCTCCCTTGACACCATTTGCAAGTATGGTCTTGAGGAAACGATGATAGTCCGTCGGACGGGGACGATAAATGGCTGACCCATGTTAAGAGAGAGCCACATCTCTTGCACGTTAAAGACACCCTTGTAGATTTCGAAAAAGAGTAGGCTAATGCCGCTACAAGGCAGCACTCGCACCCGCAAAGTGGAAAGGGATTAATATAAGTTGCAAAAACTTGTTTCCCAATCCACTATAAATAAATATGTTTAAACTAAACTAAACTAAATTATCAGTGTTCCAACTGTCTTATATCACCTTCCTCAGCTGAGCCCTTCATAAAACTGCTTATCACGGCATTGTGACGTCAAAAACTTTAACCCAGCCTTTATAACTTTGACTCTGACATATCACCGACGATTAATGAATAAACACACTTATCAAGTTATTTTCCTGTTTGCTGGTGAAACAAAGAAAAACTCTTTTCACGCAAAATCCACAAATACAATCAGATAAATCAATTTTCATCATATTCAAATTGTAAAATGTCAGTTGCTCGACACAATATTAATCTTTTTTTAACTCGTTCACTGTGCTCACTCACATAAATAGAGATTAATACATGGCCTTTTCCATATCAGCCTGGGTATCATCCCGAGACCCCCATATCAGCCCGAGACAGAGTCGAGGCGCTGATATGGGTCGAGGGATGATACCCAGGCTGATATGGAAAAGGCCATGTATTAATCGCTTTATCATATATACTTCCGACAATAGTTTTATGTAAGGAAAAAAACCAAATGCAACAACTAAAACAGTCAAAAACTTTATTAAGAAGTTATAAGTTATAAATTCAATATACTATAATTGTCAACTAACAGCATCACTACCTCCATATATATGTACATTGTATGGTAACATTTCCTATAGAGGCATTTTGAAACATTGAATATTTGGAAGAGTTTCATGATCATTATAACTCCATGTTTGTTGTACTATAAATTGATTCATAATTGCCAATGGCATTTGTTAGCAAGTACTAAACTATCCCCACAAAAGTTCCGTAAATTTTGACGTCGTCATCAATATCTGACGTCACAATGGAAAAATAACAACCGATACCAGAAACACCGGAAGTAACTTGCACGAGATGCACGAGACGCCCCTGATATGGGTTATCAGACCGGGCTGATATGGGTTATCAGCCTGGGTGGGAAATTATGGCTTGTGTACTTCCGTTCGTTACACATATGCAAAAGCTATCATATTAATGCTAAGTATATGATAAATAGAGAATAATACATGGCAAAATCTGTATCTCATGCCGTATCATCCCGAGATACCAATATCAGCCCGAGGGATGATATTGTCAAATGTGATACGGATTTTGCCATGATTTTTACGCTTTATCATATATTTAAAAAGGAGAATATATACATTGTAGGAACTGCTTTCTGATCCCTATCACCTGGGTTACCTTCAGATTTACTTGTGCCTAGTTTTAAAAAAGCTTGAAAAGAACTGCTTAATTATTCATCCGAACCACCTGGGTTACCTTACAATTTGCGTCCTGTTGTTCATAGAAATATTTTGTAGATTGTATTATTTTGTGTTTTGTATGGTATTTCATTGAATTCTTTTTTATAGTTGAATTTCATGTGCCAGAAAATATGAAAGCTTGATGTCTGTGACGTCAAATGCCAAACAATGATGTCATTCGATAAATGATATCACATCCTAATGACCGTTTCATTTAGGACCCATTGAGGAAAAAGATTTTTTCTTGAGAATCTTGCATAAATTAAAACATTGACTTCATGTAAATTTAGTCAGAATCACTTCTGTCATATATGAGAAATTTGAGTAGGGGTGTGATAAAGGGTGCGCATCAAAGTTGAGTAATACGGATTAAACAGCAGGCTATTTATCAAATATTCAAAACT
Organism: Mytilus trossulus; assembly: GCF_036588685.1. NCBI lineage: Eukaryota > Metazoa > Mollusca > Bivalvia > Mytilida > Mytilidae > Mytilus > Mytilus trossulus. The sequence goes on from NC_086383.1 coordinate 53,990,629, forward strand.
ACTGTATAAATTTTACTACTAAATATATGATAAATCTTAATATTGTGACTCACAGCTGATATTTTTCAATATCAATATGCAGGCAACCTGATACTGTGATAATCGGTACACAGGAGTTATTGCCCTTGAAAGATGGTTTTTATCCATATTTTTCATTTTTTTATAGAAATCATTATACTGTGGATTCATTTATTTTCGTGGGTATCAATTTTTCGTGGATTGAGGAAAACTTAATTTTTTGTGGATATATTTGAATTCATGGTTTGCCGATTTCAGCTGTGTACAAAGCCTATAGAAAATTTGTAATTCATTGAAAATATGAATTCCTGGTTCACCTGTCCCCAAGAAAACCACGAAAATTGGTATCCAACGAATAATAATGAATCCATAGTAGACAGAATCAAGTTATGAAAATGCAAAAATGTTTAGCACAATAAGATCTACAAATAAGTCAACATTCAGCAGAATTAGAGCTACTAATCAGTCTCATCCCCAAAACTGTCAACATACTTCTAATAAACTATATAGAAGTTATTTCCCCTTACTGATGATTTTTATCCATATATATAATATTTTGCAATTTTGTCAAAAACTATTGGAGTTAGCAAGGAACTTTAAATAAGATCAGCAAAATAAGATCTGCAAGTACATTGAAGTAAGTCAACATGGCCAAATTGTCATACTAGTAATATGACTTATTGCCTTTAACATGTTAAAACTGATTGCAATAAAGGAAAAAATAAGCATCAAAATGGCATAGTTTTACCAGATGAGTGATTCAGGCTCTTGAGAGCCTCTTGTTTATTTTATCAGAAAGCTGAAAGGGAACAAAGTGCTAGAGTTGGGGTTTTAAATAGGGTCTGCCAGGAAAACAACCACACATATATTTGTTTGTCCTTAAGAAACATGCTAGAAATAAAGTATTAGGGATGACTATCTGGTGGTGGCAGCAGAAACTTTTTTTTTATAAAGTTTTATACTTCAGAGCGTAGAAGACCTGGATGCTTCATACCTAGTACAAATAAAAATGAAATATATACAGATTCCTTATGTTAAAAGTGTCCGTTGTCCTGTGAACAAAAAAAAGCACTGCCTTTAATATAACTTGTCCCCAAATCATCTGGGTCTAACAAGCACTATTTGTAATGGTGTTTTTGTGTCTGAAAGATAATAAACACATGACTAGTGTGCTCGCAGTTTGGTTGATGAAATTTAATAATAAACATAATAAATCAGATATATAGTAAAAATGATACATATTTTAAGATTAAACATGTATAGTCATATCAGTATTAGTTGTATCAAACCATATAAATAATATCGATTACATTTATAGTTCTCCATGTTCTCAGGGTTTTAATCGGGTTCATGTGGAGATATTGGGATATTATTGTACCCAAGAAATTCAAAGCCATAAACAATTTATTTCTTTTAAAAAGAGGTGAAAGCATTGACTTTTCTGATTGGTAGTTTGTTATTTCAAACACAAAACTTTATGAAACATTTTCTTTCACCTCCGGTACTTGTTACCCGAGAGCTTACATCAAAGCATTCTGCTTTCGGCATGACACTGTCACACAATATCTCCCATTTGAGACAACCTGGATAACAACAGGCTGTCATGATATGATGAATTTGTCATAAAACTCTTCCACTGAGCTTTGTATGATACTATGGAAGGTAATACTTTTCTTTTTTCATTCATGACAAGTAAATACAATTTCAGGAAATTTTAACGAAGATATATAATCATGATAATTAATTAGTTACATGTATTTTATATTTTCAGTTTGAAGATCTGCTATTTATATTTATTTGATTCAAGGTCCATATAATTCATTACTATACATTCTATAGGTGAGTGAACATTATATTTATATATTGGACATTTAATGATTTATTTTATCAATTGAAACTCTGAAATATATTGAAATTTTAAATGTTTAAATGGGAGATAATCCAGAGCTAGCGAATTCATTCTAAGTAGCATTACACCAGTGTATTTAATGTTGTTGGAACAAGATTAACAAAAGTTGTATTCAGCAGCTTTTGTATAAAAAGAGATAAAAAATAAAATGACATAATTCCGAAATTAATTGCATTTGGATGTCAAAACTAATGAAACATTGCAAACATTACAAATAGAGTTGTTAACTATGAAATCAAATTGTGCTTCATGAATGTAAGATGGGAGGTCTATGTCGATGAGACAGCAACCAATCAACAAAAGAAGTCAAATAAACTCATCATAGATACCAGAACTAAATTTAGTATGTGTTTTTATATAGTAAACAAGACACAAAAAACAAAGAATGCATCCTGTAATTATCTTATCCCAGAACTAAATTTAGTATATACGCCAGACGCACGTTTTGTCTACAAAAGACTCATCAGTGACGCTCGAATCCAAAAAAGTTAAAAAGGCAAAATAAAGTACGAAGTTGAAGAGCCTTGAGGACCAAAATTCCTAAAAGTTTTGCCAAATACAGCTAAGGTAATCTATGCCTGAGGTAGAAAAGCCTCAGTATTTCAAATAATTCAAAAATTTGTAAACAGTTAATTTATAAATATAACCATATCAATGACAATTCATGTCAGCACAAAATGGTATTTAACAATAGACAAGTGTCTCTATAACATGTTTTTATATCATTTATATTTTCAGTTTCAACATCTATAATGTCTATTATTGATATTTTTTTGATCATTGTCCAGTCCCTGTGATCCTTGTCCAGTCCTTGTGGTCATTGTCCAGTCCCTGTGATCCTTGTCCAGTCCTTGGGATCATTGTCCAGTCCTTTGTATCATTGTCCAGTCCTTGTTATCCTTGTCCAGTCGATGTGATCCTTGTCTAGTTGAGTTACTATTGTAGGTAGGTGATATGATCATTTACTACTGAAATTTATTTCAAAGGAGAGGCGAATGTATAATTTTTACTCTAACAGGGGGAGATAATGAACAGATACATTTCACACTCAAAATATCACAACACCTGTGTTTTTATATAGTAAACAAGACACAAAAAACAAAGAATGCATCCTGTAAAAGTGAAGGTTTAAAGGTCTATATCAATGAGACAGCAACCAATCAATGAAAGAGGTCAAAATGGTATCAAACAATAGACAACCATCTGTTTGACATGTGTTTATTATTTCAAACTGAAATAGAAACATTTATATTCTCATTTTACAAATCTATTATCAGTATTTATTTGATCACTGTCCAGTCAAGTTGATCCTTGTCCAGTCAAGATGATACCTATCCAGCCAAGTTGATCCCTCTCCAGTCAAGTTGATACCTGTCCAGTCAAGTTGATCATTGACCAGTTTATTTGATCCCAGTCCAGTCAAACTGCTGTTATAGGTAAGTGTATATATGTATATGAACTATATTTTCATATATAGGATAATTTTCTACTGAAATGTGTTTCAAAAGAGTGGCCAATGTAGAATTTTAACTCTAACAAGGGTAGATATTAATTGACATATATTTTACATTCAAATATCACAACACCTGTGAATTTAGCTCACCTGGCCCATAGGGCCAAGTGAGCTTTACTCATAACTTGGTGTCCGTCGTTTGTTAACTTTTACAAAAATCTTTGCCTCTGAAACTACTAGGCCAAATTAAAACAATCTTGGCCTAAATCTTCCTTAGGGTATATAGTTTAAAAAATGTATCCGATGACCCCGCCCATCAACCAAGTTGGCCGCCATGGCTAAAAATAGAACATGGGGGGTAAAATGCAGTTTTTGGCTGATATCTCAGAAACTAAAGCATTTAGAGCAAATCTGACAAGGGGTATACATGTTCATCAGGTCAGGATCTATCTGCCCTGAAATTTTCAGGCACATCAGAAAACTCCTTGTTGGGTTGCAGCCCATGAATTGGTAATTTTAGAGAAATTTTGAAGTTTTTGGTTATTATCTTGAATATTATAATAGATAGAGATAAACTGTAAACAGCATTAATGTTCAGCAAAGTAAGATTTACAAATAAGTCAAATGACTGAAATGGTCAGTTGACCCCTCTAGGAGTTATTGCCCTTTATAGTCAATTTTTAATAATTTTTCGTAAATCTTAGTAATCTTTTACAAAAATCTTCTACTCTGAAACTATAGGGCCAAATTAAACCAAACTTGGCCCCAATCATCATTGGGGTATCTTGTTTAAAAAATGTGTCCAGTGACCCGGCCAACCAACCAAGATGGCCGCCATGGCTAAAAATAGAACATAGGGATAAAATGCAGTTTTTGGCTTATAACTCAATAACCAAAGCATTTAGAGCAAATCTGACATGGGACTAAATTGTTTATCGGTCAAGCTCTATCTGCCCTGAAATTTTCAGATGGATCAGACAACCGGTTGTTGGGTTGCTGTCCCTGAATTGGTAATTTTTAGGAAATTTTGCCTTTTTTTGTTATTATCTTGAATATTATTAAAGATAGAGATATACTGTAAACAGCAATAATGTACAACAAAGTAAGACCTAAAAATAAGTAAACATGACCAAGATGGTCAATTGACCCCCTGGGTCAAGTTCATTATAGATACAGATAATTGTAAGCGGCAAGAATTTCAGTAAAGTAAGATGTACAAACACATCACCATCACCAAAACACAATTTTGTCATGAATCCATCTGCGTCCTTTGTTTAATATTCACATAGACCAAGGTGAGCGACACAGGCTCTTTAGAGCCTCTAGTTATATAGACTAATTAGACTGTTGGTTTTCCTGTTTGAATAGTTTTACACTAGTCACTTTTGGGGCCCTTTATAGCTTGCTGTTCGGTGTGAGCCAAGGCTCCATGTTGAAGGCCGTACTTTGACCTATAATGGTTTACTTTTACAAATTGTGACTTGGATTGAGAGTTGTCTCATTGGCACTCATACCACATCTTCTATATCTAATGAATGTCTTATCTGACACTGACTGTCTTTGCCTAAATTTAGTACTATTTTCATCAAAGGAAGAAAGGACACTGTCGATGGTTTCGTCTAAAATGTGACGCATATTCAGAGTTGTTGCCTTCTTCAATAAGGAATTAATAATGTGGCTTGCTTAATTTCTTGCTTCTGCACAGTGGTCTGTTGTCAAATAGATCAACAAAATACACGACTTTGTTACTTGGCATTGATTTTCCCTGCCCCTCAGACTCATGTCTGCTAAAGAAAATTTTATAAACTGCTTCGTTATGTTTATCAGGGATACAGGTTTGGGTAACTGATAATTTCTTCTAACAAAGACCTAGATCAGATATTTGATGTAAACATCCTCTATATTTCTAGAACGAAAGTAGCTTAACTAATATCATGAATATTACAAAAATAGATTTACGCAACAAAAATTTATCAATAAGGGTAAATAACACTCACAATAGCAACAAATAGGGCCGTGAAGGCATAGTTTTGACATATAATTTGGTTTTCCTTTGCATGAATTGGGTTTTTGAACCATGCAATTGTCAGTTGAATTGGTTTTCAATTGTTTTCATTGCTTAATCGTGAATATATGCAGCTTATCTAGAGCTCTGAAAAGTGAAGGTTTAGAGGTCTATATCAATGAGACAGCAACCAATCAATAAAAGAGGGCAAAATAGAATCAAACAATACACAAGCATCTTTATAACATGTGATTATTTCAACCTGAAATAGAAACATTTATATTCTCATTTTAAGCATCTGTCATCAGTATTTATTTGATCCCTGTCCAGTCAAGTTGTTCCCTGTCCAGTCAAGGTGGTGTTTATATAGGTAAATAAGTGTCCAGTCCATTTGATCTCTGTCAAGTCATGGCTGTTATTATAGGTAAGTGTAAATCATATGTGAATTATATAGGATCCTTTAATTACTACTGAAATTTGTTTCTGAAATTAGTTTCAACTGTAAAATATGCAAACTCTTAAAGGGGAGATAATTAACAAATAGTTTTAACATTCAAAATACCCAAGACTAATAATTTATAGTAAACAAGACACACACATCAGAAAACATGATGACATCATTGCAAAATTATTTTCCTTCAAAAAAAGATTGGTAGAACTTATGTGTAAACTTGGGGTAAAGTATAAAATAAAATGTGAGGTATTTGTTGGAGCTAAATCAACTATCTTAAAAAGAAAGCAGAACACAGTCATACTGTTAAACGTTTACTTCATCTAAATGGAGAGCTAAGGCAACGTTCTACACTTACATCAACCCTATATAAAATAGGTAAAATACAACATCATAACTCCCGCAATATTTTCAACAGTATATGTCAATGAGAACGCAACCCAACAAAGTAAAAACGGACATGTGTAGAGGTCAATATATAGTCAACGAAAAAAAAAAACAAATGACAAGGTCTTGATTTTCATGAAGCTGGCCATAAGGTTAAGGATTTATTCATGTTAATGAAAAAGTTAAAAAAAAATATACCTTTATTGTTCATAATTGTTGATAAAGAAACATTCATATATATCACAACAGTTACTGAAAACAAAAAGTACCGATAAAAGTATTATTAAGTCACAGTGATACATATATTTTACATATATCAGACTTAAATAAGTAAATATGATTTATCAATATTTTTCAGAGATGCTTTAGATGATGCCACTTTCTTACTGATAAATTTAGCTGACCTCAGTTTTCATCAAATTAGTATGTATTGTATCATATATATGTTTTAGTTCACCTGGCATTCTCATCGCTTAGCGTCAGTTGTCACGTTGTTGTTAAATTTCTACAAAAATCTATCCTGAAACTATTGGGACAAATTTAACAAAAAATCATCATTAGCGTATTTTGTTTTAATAATGTGTCAGATGATCCTGCCTGCCAACCAGCTTTGCTGACACGGCTAAAAATATAACATAGGTGTAAATTGCAAGTTTGTCTATTATCTTGAAAACTAGTATTAATAGAGAAAATCGGACAAGACAGTTCAGAACGTTGAGATCTACCTGCTGTTCATTTACATCAAAGCTGTCAGAAGACTTCTTATAGGAGTTATTGCCCTTAAATGTCAAATTTTACTGGTTTTTTTTTGAATTTCTGCTTATTATTTTCCAAAGTATAATAGATGAAGATAAACTTTTATATGGAAAAATTATCTGACACAAGATCTACAAATAAGACAAACATAGCTGAAATCGTCAGGCAACTCCATATTTTAGTCATTGCTCTTTGAAGACCAATTTTACAATTTTTTGCAACTTTGATTAATAATCTACTCCTCTAAAACTACTGGCCACAATCATTATTATCATATATATTTAAACAAATATGTCCGATGGCCCTGTCTGCAAACTAACATGGTTGACATGGCTTAAAAAATAGAACATGGGGTAAAATGCAAGTTTTGTCTATCTTGAAAAATGATATGAAGAGTGACAATCTGACAATAGCAGACATGTTCTTAATTTTAAGAGCTTCCTGTTGTCTATTTATGTCAAAACTGTCTGACAACATCTTTCAGGAGTAATTAAATGTAAAATTTTACTATTTATTTTTATTTTTGCTGATTATTTTGAAATTTTTAATAGATAGAAAGAACATTTAATAACCCCCGTTTTACCCTTGAAACTTAAGAAAAAAAATTCATTTATGCTTTATACGCAGGGGCTTTCTGGAAAATCCCAACTTGAAACTCGGTAAAATGCTTCCATTGAAAATTATTTCTTTTTCGGAGACAAATTGAACTCCAGTCCTGGTTGATTACAGGATAATGAAAATAGTATTGCAGAATAAATAATTTGGCCAACGATGTTTGATTCTTTATTGTTTGTTGAATGTGTTTGATTAAGAAAAACAACAGGAAGTGTTAAATCGGGGAAGTTGTTTAAATGCAAATCGTAGTTGGTGAATCTTGTACGGAATACAGAATCATTATAAATATTCTTAAATACACAATAGATAAATAAATTTTAATATTTATGTTGCTCAATAAGTGCAGAAATAAATATTAATATCTGCTAATTTTTTGTCTCGCCTTGACGGAGTCAAAAAGCTATACATAGGTATGCTGTTTCCGGTGGCATCGTCGGCGTCAACAATGTATTAGTTTGTGATAAGGTCTAGTTTATGGTGAACCACAAGTGGTAGGTCAATCATATTTGGTATCCACTTGTATAAGCATCTGAAAACAACTGAAATGATATATACATTATGAAAAAATGTTAAAGGTATGTTATTGAGCACTAAACACAGGCAAGGCTCAGTATCACTCATTTCAGTATTTACCATTTCAGAGTTGTGGTTGTTGATAATTTTCAATTAGCAGAAACAATTAGCCTGGCAATTATTACTCAACAGATTTATACATTTATTTTTCTATTTTAGGAAATATGGAAGATTGGAATGAGGTAAGATGTTTTCTTCTTTAAAGTCAAACAGTCGAGTGATTTTTGTCGAATCTGCAACATTTATTTCGCGAAAGTGAGACAATGTGATCCTAGATTCCCTCGACGGCCTCAACATTAAGGTTCATTCTGTTGTTTAATTTTTTTTTAGACATCAAGCTTTTTTATGAACAAAATACTGTAACCATTATAACTCGTGCAATACAGCATTTTATTTTTTAACTGCTAGCTCAACATGGGAAAGAAGTGACGAAGACCCCTAAACGCATGAATGATGTTCACTAAAACAAAAAAGTTTTTGAAGGAAATGCAATGTTCTCAAAAGAGGTCTATTCATTTTAATTACCCAAGCTTACCTATTGTTTGTCATAAAACTTGGAAGTAGTGTTTAGCACCTGTAAAAACACATATGTGTCAAATATGTCCCCGCTGAAAAAAAGACTACTTGATCATTAAATAGTTACTATTTATTAATTTCTTTTTCTTGATTGAAAATATGTTTTTGGGCTAAAATATTAAAAACAACACTGTTATTTCTTTAACAGAGTAAGCTCAGAGACATTCAAAAATAAATCTGTCAAAAAAATTATATCATCAAACATACAAATATTACACTGCTCCTTTCCAAGTTGTTATAAATTCCATGTTTATATTGAAAATATTGAAACACAATTTTCACTCAGATTAGCTATTTTATGTGATGATCAAATGTTTAAAAAAAAGTGTTTTTCTTCTTCAAAACTTAGGAACAGTATACAATGTAATCATAAAAATGCATAAGCAGGGTTTCTTCTAGGTCTATTTTCTTTTTCACCACCTCTTTTGTCAAAACAATATATTTTTCGCTACTTTCAATGTCTCCCTTGTGTTAACCAATAAAAATCAGTCATTTTAAAGTATAGTTATTGTCTGGCATTAGCGTGAAAAACATTTAAGTTACTACACTCTTTACATTTTGTTAAATGTTTTACATTTTGTTTAATGTAACCTCTATTTCTTACTTACAGAAACTCATTGAAGCTGCTAAAAATGGAAGAGTAGAAGAATTGAAGCTTTGCCTAGCAAATGGAGCAAACATTGATTTTAAAGTAGGTAATCTTGTAACATTGAATATCAAATAGGTAAACTTGTAACATTGAATATCAAGTAGGTAAATTTGTAACATAGTAGGTAAACTTGTCATGACACAACAATGGTGTTCAACACAAAACACGATACATTATGACTTAACACTGATTTTCAACACAGAACATGAGACACATCATGACAAACAAATATAACAACACATTGTCTGGACCTGACTACTCAGAGTAAATAGACATACAAATATAACAACACACAACACATGGTCTGGACCTGACCTGATTACTCAGAGTAAATAGACAAACAAATATAACATCTAACAACACATGGCCTGGACCTGACTACTCAGAGTAAATAGAAAAATAAATATAATAACAAACAACACTTGGTCTGGACCAGACCTGACTACTCAGAGTAAAAAGACAAACAAATATAACAACACACAATACATGGACTGGACCTGACTACTCAGAGTAAATAGACAAACAAATATAACAACACACAACACATGGTCTGGACCTGACTACTCAGAGTAAATAGACAAACAAATATAATAACAAACAACACTTTGTCTGGACCTGACCTCTCAGAGTAAATAGACAAACAAATATAACAACAAACAACACATGGTCTGGACCTGACTTCTCAGAGTAAATAGACAAACAACTAACAACACATGATCTGGACCTGACTACTCAGAGTAAATAGACAAACAAATATAACAACAAACAACACATGGTCTGGACCTGACCTGACTACCCAGAGTAAATAGACAAACAACTATAACAAGAAACAACACATGGTCTGGACCTGACTAATCAGAGTAAATAGACAAACAAATATAACAACAAACAACACATGGCCTGGACCTGACTAATCAGAGTAAATAGACAAACAAATATAACAACAAACAACACATGGTCTGGACCTGACTTCTCAGAGTAAATAGACAAACAAATATAACAACAAACAACACATGGTCTGGACCTGACTAATCAGAGTAAATAGACAAACAAATATAACAACAAACAACACATGGTCTGGACTTGACTACTCAGAGTAAATAGACAAACAAATATAACAACAAACAACACTTTGTCTGGACCTGACTACTCAGAGTAAATAGACAAACAAATACAACAACTAACAACACATGGTCTGGACCTGACTTCTCAGAGTAAAATAGACAAACAACTAACAACACATGGTCTGGACTTGACTACTCAGAGTAAATAGACAAACAAATATAACAACAAACAACACTTTGTCTGGACCTGACTACTCAAGAGTAAATAGACAAACAACTAACAACACATGGTCTGGACTTGACTACTCAGAGTAAATAGACAAACAAATACAACAACACACAACATATGGTCTGGACCTGACTACTTAGAGTAAATAGACATACAAATACAACAACTAACAACACATGGTCTGGACCTGACTTCTCAGAGTAAATAGACAAACAAATACAACAACACACAACACATGGTCTTGACCTGACTACTCAGAGTAAATAGACAAACAAATACAATAACTAACAACACATGGTCTGGACCTGACTTCTCAGAGTAAATAGACAAACAAATACAACAACACACAACACATGGTCTTGACCTGACTACTCAGAGTAAATAGACAAACAAATACAACAACTAACAACACATGGTCTGGACCTGATTTCTCAGAGTAAATAGACAAACAAATATAACAACACACAACACATGGTCTGGACCTGACTGCTCAGAGTAAATAGACAAACAAATATAACAACAGACAACACATGGTCTGGACCTGACTACTCAGAGTAAATAGACAAACAAATATAACAACAGACAACACATGGTCTGGACCTGACTACTCAGAGTAAATAGACAAACAAATACTGTATTTCTTTTCCACAAAACAATCTGCATTTATTACACGTGACACCTTCAATTACTTCTTGCGGACGGTACAACAACACACAAAACATTGTCTGAACCTGACCTGACTACTCAGAGTAAATAGACAAACAAATATAACAACAAACAACACATGGTCTGGACCTGACTACTCAGAGTAAATAGACAAACAAATATAACAACAAACAACACATGGTCTGGACCTGACTACTCAGAGTAAATAGACAAACAAATACTGTATTTCTTTTCCACAAAACAATCTGCATTTATTACACGTGACACCTTCAATTACTTCTTGCGGACGGTACAACAACACACAAAACATTGTCTGAACCTGACCTGACTACTCAGAGTAAATAGACAAACAAATATAACAACAAACAACACATGGTCTGGACCTGACTACTCAGAGTAAATAGACAAACAAATATAACAACAAACAACACATGGTCTGGACCTGACTACTCAGAGTAAATAGACAAACAAATACTGTATTTCTTTTCCACAAAACAATCTGCATTTATTACACGTGACACCTTCAATTACTTCTTGCGGACGGTACAACAACACACAAAACATTGTCTGAACCTGACCTGACTACTCAGAGTAAATAGACAAACAAATATAACAACAAACAACACATGGTCTGGACCTGACTTCTCAGAGTAAATAGACAAACAACTAACAACACATGATCTGGACCTGACTACTCAGAGTAAATAGACAAACAAATATAACAACAAACAACACATGGTCTGGACCTGACTTCTCAGAGTAAATAGACAAACAACTAACAAAAACAACACATGGCCTGGACTTGACTACTCAGAGTAAATAGACAAACAAATATAACAACAAACAATACATGGTCTGGACCTGAATTCTCAGAGTAAATAGACAAACAACTAACAACAAACAACACATGGCCTGGACTTGACTACTCAGAGTAAATAGACAAACAAATATAACAACAAACAATACATGGTCTGGACCTGACTACTCAGAGTAAATAGACAAACAAATACAACAACTAACAACACATGGTCTGGACCTGAATTCTCAGAGTAAATAGACAAACAACTAACAACACATGGTCTGGACTTGACTACTCAGAGTAAATAGACAAACAAATACAACAACACACAACATATGGTCTGGACCTGACTACTTAGAGTAAATAGACATACAAATACAACAACTAACAACACATGGTCTGGACCTGACTTCTCAGAGTAAATAGACAAACAAATACAACAACACACAACATATGGTCTTGACCTGACTACTCAGAGTAAATAGACAAACAAATACAATAACTAACAACACATGTTCTGGACCTGACTTCTCAGAGTAAATAGACAAACAAATACAACAACACACAACACATGGTCTGGACCTTACTACTCAGTAAATAGACATACAAATACAACAACTAACAACACATGGTCTGGACCTGACTTCTCAGAGTAAATAGACAAACAAATATAACAACACACAACACATGGTCTGGACCTGACTGCTCAGAGTAAATAGACAAACAAATATAACAACAGACAACACATGGTCTGGACCTGACTACTCAGAGTAAATAGACAAACAAATATAACAACAGACAACACATGGTCTGGACCTGACTACTCAGAGTAAATAGACAAACAAATACAACAACACACAACACATGATCTGGACCTGACTACTCAGAGTAAATAGACAAACAAATATAACAACACACAACACATGGTCTGGACCTTACTACTCAGAGTAAATAGACAAACAAATATAACAACACACAACACATGGTCTGGACCTGACCTAACTACTCAGAGCAAATAGACAAACGAATACAACAACTTACAACACATGGTCTGGACCTGACAACTCAGAGCAAATAGACAAACGAATATAACAACTAACAACACATGGTCTGGACCTGACTACTCAGAGCAAATAGACACACAAATACAACAACTAACAACACATGGTCGGGACCTGACTACTCATAGTAAATAAACAAGTACAACTGCCTACAGCACATTGCCTGGACCTGATTACTCAGAGTAAATAGACAAACAAATACAACAACTGACAACACATGGTCTGGACCTGACTACTCATAGTAAATAAACAAGTAGAACAACTAACAGCACATTCTCTGGAACTAACTACTCAGAGTAAATAGACAAACAAATATAACAACCCACAACACATGGTCTGAACCTAACTACTCAGAGTAAATAGACAAACGAATACAACAACTTACAACACATGGTCAGGACCTGACTACTCATAGTAAATAGACAAACGAATACAACAACTAACAACACATGGTCTGGACCTGACTACTCAGAGCAAAAAGACACACAAATACAAAAACTAACAACACATGGTCTGGACCTGACTACTCATAGTAAATAAACAAGTACAACTGCCTACAGCATATTGTCTGGACCTGATTACCGTATATTTTCGAATTTAAAGCGCATTTTTTTATAAGCCGCACGGCCGTTTTTAGGGGGGAAAATTGTTTTTGTCCTTACATAAAACGCACCTGAATATTAAGCGCACACTGAAGATAACGTATATTTATTCTACTGACCTGATAGTGCCATGAATATTTTCTCTTTTTGTAACTCACACCGTAATTTGTTTCATTTCTATTTTCAGATTGGTGAGAAAGTTGAGAGTATTTTTGAATGTATTTATTTGTGTCATATTAAAATAAAAAATCTTAATAAAATAATTATACTTTTCTCATTGTTTTAATTATGCCAGTTTCGTTTGATGTTTTTTGTCAACAATGGCCATGTGTTGACAGCTTGGGTGTCCATTGAACCTTGTTGTTTTGATTAAAATTAGTATGGTATTGATTGCTTGTTTAATGTTTGAATTGGCATTAAGGATTTAAATTAATCTTAAAAATGTATGCATGAAAGGTCACCCAAGCCATAAAACTGCCATTGTTTACCTTGATAATGACCTACTTACCTGTACCCACGTGTGAAATCTGTTCACTCAAAAGTCAGATTTTTTTTAATTAAATCCATCTTAAGAATTTTATTGCTGTCTATAAAATAAAAGTTGAAGTTCTGAAAGTAACAAACATTTTTCAATTTTAATTTGGTTGAATACCACAAACAAAACAATTTACTTTTTGCAAGTCATTGTCTATTTTTAAATGAAAGTGTTATGAGCAATGACAAGGGGAATTAAAATAAGACGGCAATAAATAAATGTTTTAACAGATTAAATTATAAAAATTAGTATTCTTTTTTTTTAGTTAAACATCCAATAATATTTCGTAAAGATATTTCGTTTTAAAACACAATAAAACGACAAACAGTTACTCCTCAGTATTTTATCCTGTTTGGTACCTCTTTTCAAACACGATTATCTCTCTTTGTTTATGAAGCACTTTAAAGTGTCGATTTAAGCACATGCATCACCATCGTCATTTAAAGAAACTTGTAATATTGGCAAGACACACAATCACTTTCTTTATTATTTCATTAGAACATTTTATATTAAAACACATTAAATCAACTAACAACTACATATTTATGATAAATACACAATTAATATCCTGTATGGACACAGTTATCTTTCTTTGTTTACGAAATGAACACTAACACATGGTTATCGACTTCCTGTAAACCAACAATGATTGAATGAAATAAAAACAAACGATTTAGTAAATATATTTATTTATTCATAACGAAATATGCCACATTAACAATTAATCAAGTCACTGCAAGCACTTGACAATCTGACTGTCTCCAGAAAACAAATCCAGATATTTTTTTTTTCACCGTCGTCCTGAAAACAGAAAATAATACATACATAATACGCACCCGAGTATAACACGCAGGGACAAAGACAGAGAAAAAAACCAGCGGCTTATTTAACGATTTATACGGTACTCAGAGTAAATAGACAAACAAATATAACAACACACAACACATGGTCTAGACCTAACTACTCAGAGTAAATAGACAAACAAATATAACAACACACAACACATGGTCTGGACCTGACCTAACTACTCAGAGCAAATAGACAAACGAATACAACAACTAACAACACATGGTCTAGACCTGACTACTCAGAGCAAATAGACAAACGAATACAACAACTAACAACACATGGTCTGGACCTGACTACTCAGAGCAAATAGACAAACAAATATAACAACACACAACACATGGTCTGGACCTGACCTAACTACTCAGAGCAAATAGACACACAAATACAACAACTAACAACACATGGTCATGACCTGACTACTCATAGTAAATAAACAAGTACAACTGCCTACAGCACATTGTCTGGAACTGACTACTCAGGGTAAATAGACAAACGAATACAACAACTTACAACACATGGTCTGGACCTGACTACTCAGAGCAAATAGACAAACAAATACAACAACTAACAACACAGTTTGGACCTGACTACTCAGAGTAAATAGACAAACGAATACAACAACTTACAACACATGGTCTGGACCTGACTACTCAGAGCAAATAGACAAACAAATACAACAACTAACAACACAGTTTGGACCTGACTACTCAGAGTAAATAGACACACAAATACAACAACTAACAACACACAACACATGGTCTGGACCTTACTACTCAGAGTAAATAGACAAACAAATATAACAACACACAACACATGGTCTGGACCTGACCTAACTACTCAGAGCAAATAGACAAGCGAATACAACAACTTACAACACATGGTCTGGACCTGACAACTCAGAGCAAATAGACACAAATACAACAACTAACAACACATGGTCGGGACCTGACTACTCATAGTAAATAAACAAGTACAACTGCCTACAGCACATTGTCTGGACCTGATTACTCAGAGTAAATAGACAAACAAATATAACAACACTCAACACATGGTCTGGACCGGACTACTGAGAGCAAATAGACACACAAATACAACAACTGACAATACATGGTCTGGACCTGACTACTCATAATAAATAAACAAGTACAACAACTAATAGCACATTGTCTGGAACTGACTACTCAGGGTAAATAGACAAACGAATACAACAACTTACAACACATGGTTTGGACCTGACTACTCAGAGTAAATAGACAAACGAATACAACAACTTACAACACATGGTCTGAACTTGACTACTCAGAGCAAATAGACACACAAATACAACAACTAACAACACATGGTCAGGACCTGACTACTCATAGTAAATAAACAAGTACAACTGCCTACAGCACATTGTCTGGACCGGATTACTCAGAGTAAATAGACAAACAAATATAACAACACACAAGACATGGTCTGGACCTGACTACTCAGAGTAAATAGACAAACAAATATAACAACAAACAACACTTTGTCTGGACCTGATTACTCAGAGTAAATAGACAAACAAATATAACAACACACAACACATGGTCTGGACCTTACTACTCAGAGTAGATAGACAAACAAATATAACAACACACAACACATGGTCTGGACCTGACCTAACTACTCAGAGCAAATAGACAAACGAATACAACAACTTACATCACATGGTCTGGACCTGACTACTCAGAGCAAATAGACACACAAATACAACAACTAACAACACATGGTCAGGACCTGACTACTCATAGTAAATAAACAAGTACAACTGCCTACAGCACATTGTCTGGACCGGATTACTCAGAGTAAATAGACAAACAAATATAACAACACACAACACATGGTCTGGACCTAACTACTCAGAGTAAATAGACAAACAAATATAACAACACACAACACATGGTCTGGACCTGACCTAACTACTCAGAGCAAATAGACAAACGAATACAACAACTTACAACACATGGTCTGGACCTGACTACTCAGAGCAAATAGACAAACGAATATAACAACTAACAACACATGGTCTGGACCTGACTACTCAGAGCAAATAGATACACAAATACAACAACTAACAACACATGGTCGGGACCTGACTACTCATAGTAAATAAACAAGTACAACTGCCTACAGCACATTGTCTGAACCTGATTACTCAGAGTAAATAGACAAACAAATATAACAACACTCAACACATGGTCTGGACCGGACTACTGAGAGCAAGTAGACACACAAATACAACAACTGACAATACATGGTCTGGACCTGACTACTCATAGTAAATAAACAAGTACAACAACTAATAGCACATTGTCTGGAACTGACTACTCAGGGTAAATAGACAAACGAATACAACAACTTACAACACATGGTCTGGACCTGACTACTCAGAGTAAATAGACAAACGAATACAACAACTTACAACACATGGTCTGGACTTGACTACTCAGAGCAAATAGACACACAAATACAACAACTTACAACACATGGTCAGGACCTGACTACTCATAGTAAATAAACAAGTACAACTGCCTACAGCACATTGTCTGGACCGGATTACTCAGAGTAAATAGACAAACAAATATAACAACACACAAGACATGGTCTGGACCTGACTACTCAGAGTAAATAGACAAACAAATATAACAACAAACAACACTTTGTCTGGATCTAACTACTCAGAGTAAATAGACAAACAAATATAACAACAAACAACACATGGTCTGGACCTGACTTCTCAGAGTAAATAGACAAACAACTAACAACACATGGTCTGGACTTGACTACTCAGAGTAAATAGACAAACAAATATAACAACAAAAAACACTTTGTCTGGACCTGACTACTCAGAGTAAATAGACAAACAAATACAACAACTAACAACACATGGTCTGGACCTGACTTCTCAGAGTAAATAGACAAACAACTAACAACACATGGTCTGGACTTGACTACTCAGAGTAAATAGACAAACAAATACAACAACACACAACATATGGTCTGGACCTGACTACTTAGAGTAAATAGACATACAAATACAACAACTAACAACACATGGTCTGGACCTGACTTCTCAGAGTAAATAGACAAACAAATACAACAACACACAACACATGGTCTTGACCTGACTACTCAGAGTAAATAGACAAACAAATACAATAAGTAACAACACATGGTCTGGACCTGACTTCTCAGAGTAAATAGACAAACAAAGACAACAACACACAACATATGGTCTGGACCTGACTACTTAGAGTAAATAGACATACAAATACAACAACTAACAACACATGGTCTGGACCTGATTACTCAGAGTAAATAGACAAAAAAATATAACAACACTCAACACATGGTCTAGACCGGACTACTGAGAGCAAGAAGACACACAAATACAACAACTGACAACACATGGTCTGGACCTGACTACTCATAGTAGATAAACAAGTACAACTGCCTACAGCACATTGTCTGGAACTGACTACTCAGGGTAAATAGACAAACAAATATAACAGCACACAACACATGGTCTGGACCTAACTTCTCAGAGTAAATAGACAAACAAATATAACAACACACAACACATGGTCTGGACCTGACCTAACTACTCAGAGCAAATAGACAAACGAATACAACAATTTATAACACATGGTCTGAACCTGACTACTCAGAGCAAATAGACAAACGAATACAACAACTTACAACACATGGACTGGACCTGACTACTCAGAGTAAATAGAGATACAAATATAACAACTAACAACACATAGTCTGGACCTGACTACTCAGAGTTAATAGACAAACAAATACAACAACTAACAACACAAAGTCTGGACCTGACTACTCAGAGCAAATAGACAAACGAATACAACAACTAACAACACATGGTCTGGACGAGACAACTCAGAGCAAATAGACACACAAATACAACAACTAACAACACATGGTCAGGACCTGACTACTCATAGTAAATAAACAAGTACAACTGCCTACAGCACATTGTCTGGAACTGACTACTCAGGGTAAATAGACAAACGAATATAACAGCACACAACACATGGTCTGGACCTAACTCAGAGTAAATAGACAAACAAATACAACAACTAACAACACAGTTTGGACCTGACTACACAGAGTAAATAGACAAAGGAATACAACAACTTACAACACATGGTCTGGACCTGACTACTCAGAGCAAATAGACAAACAAATACAACAACTAACAACACAGTTTGGACCTGACTACTCAGAGTAAAGAGACACACAAATACAACAACTAACAACACATGGTCTGGACCTAACTACTCAGAGCAAATAGACAAAGGAATACAACAACTAACAACACATGGTCTGGACCTGACTACTCAGAGCAAATAGACAAAGGAATACAACAACTAACAACACATGGTCTGGACGTGGCTACTCAGAGCAAATAGACACACAAATACAACAACTAAAAACACATGGTCAGGACCTGACTACTCATACTAAATAAACAAGTACAACTGCCTACAGCACATTGTCTGGACCTGATTACTCAGAGTAAATAGACAAACAAATATAACAACACACAACACATGGTCTGGACCTTACTACTCAGAGTAAATAGACAAACAAATATAACAACACACAACACATGGTCTGGACCTGACCTAACTACTCAGAGCAAATAGACAAACGAATACAACAACTTACAACACATGGTCTGGACCTGACTACTCAGAGCAAATAGACAAACGAATATAACAACTAACAACACATGGTCTGGACCTGACTACTCAGAGCAAATAGATACACAAATACAACAACTAACAACACATGGTCGGGACCTGACTACTCATAGTAAATAAACAAGTACAACTGCCTACAGCACATTGTCTGGACCTGATTACTCAGAGTAAATAGACAAACAAATATAACAACACTCAACACATGGTCTGGACCGGACTACTGAGAGCAAGTAGACACACAAATACAACAACTGACAATACATGGTCTGGACCTGACTACTCATAGTAAATAAACAAGTACAACAACTAATAGCACATTGTCTGGAACTGACTACTCAGGGTAAATAGACAAACGAATACAACAACTTACAACACATGGTCTGGACCTGACTACTCAGAGTAAATAGACAAACGAATACAACAACTTACAACACATGGTCTGGACTTGACTACTCAGAGCAAATAGACACACAAATACAACAACTTACAACACATGGTCAGGACCTGACTACTCATAGTAAATAAACAAGTACAACTGCCTACAGCACATTGTCTGGACCGGATTACTCAGAGTAAATAGACAAACAAATATAACAACACACAAGACATGGTCTGGACATGACTACTCAGAGTAAATAGACAAACAAATATAACAACAAACAACACTTTGTCTGGATCTAACTACTCAGAGTAAATAGACAAACAAATATAACAACAAACAACACATGGTCTGGACCTGACTTCTCAGAGTAAATAGACAAACAACTAACAACACATGATCTGGACCTGACTACTCAGAGTAAATAGACAAACAAATATAACAACAAACAACACATGGTCTGGACCTGACTTCTCAGAGTAAATAGACAAACAACTAACAACACATGGTCTGGACTTGACTACTCAGAGTAAATAGACAAACAAATATAACAACAAAAAACACTTTGTCTGGACCTGACTACTCAGAGTAAATAGACAAACAAATACAACAACTAACAACACATGGTCTGGACCTGACTTCTCAGAGTAAATAGACAAACAACTAACAACACATGGTCTGGACTTGACTACTCAGAGTAAATAGACAAACAAATACAACAACACACAACATATGGTCTGGACCTGACTACTTAGAGTAAATAGACATACAAATACAACAACTAACAACACATGGTCTGGACCTGACTTCTCAGAGTAAATAGACAAACAAATACAACAACACACAACACATGGTCTTGACCTGACTACTCAGAGTAAATAGACAAACAAATACAATAAGTAACAACACATGGTCTGGACCTGACTTCTCAGAGTAAATAGACAAACAAATACAACAACACACAACATATGGTCTGGACCTGACTACTTAGAGTAAATAGACATACAAATACAACAACTAACAACACATGGTCTGGACCTGATTACTCAGAGTAAATAGACAAAAAAATATAACAACACTCAACACATGGTCTAGACCGGACTACTGAGAGCAAGAAGACACACAAATACAACAACTGACAACACATGGTCTGGACCTGACTACTCATAGTAGATAAACAAGTACAACTGCCTACAGCACATTGTCTGGAACTGACTACTCAGGGTAAATAGACAAACAAATATAACAGCACACAACACATGGTCTGGACCTAACTTCTCAGAGTAAATAGACAAACAAATATAACAACACACAACACATGGTCTGGACCTGACCTAACTACTCAGAGCAAATAGACAAACGAATACAACAATTTATAACACATGGTCTGAACCTGACTACTCAGAGCAAATAGACAAACGAATACAACAACTTACAACACATGGACTGGACCTGACTACTCAGAGTAAATAGAGATACAAATATAACAACTAACAACACATAGTCTGGACCTGACTACTCAGAGTAAATAGACAAACAAATACAACAACTAACAACACAAAGTCTGGACCTGACTACTCAGAGCAAATAGACAAACGAATACAACAACTAACAACACATGGTCTGGACGAGACAACTCAGAGCAAATAGACACACAAATACAACAACTAACAACACATGGTCAGGACCTGACTACTCATAGTAAATAAACAAGTACAACTGCCTACAGCACATTGTCTGGAACTGACTACTCAGGGTAAATAGACAAACGAATATAACAGCACACAACACATGGTCTGGACCTAACTCAGAGTAAATAGACAAACAAATACAACAACTAACAACACAGTTTGGACCTGACTACTCAGAGTAAATAGACAAAGGAATACAACAACTTACAACACATGGTCTGGACCTGACTACTCAGAGCAAATAGACAAACAAATACAACAACTAACAACACAGTTTGGACCTGACTACTCAGAGTAAAGAGACACACAAATACAACAACTAACAACACATGGTCAGGACCTGACTACTCATAGTAAATAAACAAGTACAACTGCCTACAGCACATTGTCTGGAACTGACTACTCAGGGTAAATAGACAAACAAATACAACAACTAACAACACATGGTCTGGACCTGACTACTCAGAGTAAAGAGACACACAAATACAACAACTAACAACACATGGTCTGGACCTGACTACTCAGAGCAAATAGACAAAGGAATACAACAACTAACAACACATGGTCTGGACGTGGCTACTCAGAGCAAATAGACACACAAATACAACAACTAAAAACACATGGTCAGGACCTGACTACTCATACTAAATAAACAAGTACAACTGCCTACAGCACATTGTCTGGACCTGATTACTCAGAGTAAATAGACAAACAAATATAACAACACACAACACATGGTCTGGACCTTACTACTCAGAGTAAATAGACAAACAAATATAACAACACACAACACATGGTCTGGACCTGACCTAACTACTCAGAGCAAATAGACAAACGAATACAACAACTTACAACACATGGTCTGGACCTGACTACTCAGAGCAAATAGACAAACGAATACAACAACTAACAACACATGGTCTGGACGTGACTACTCAGAGCAAATAGACACACAAATACAACAACTAACAACACATGGTCGGGACCTGACTACTCATAGTAAATAAACAAGTACAACTGCCTACAGCACATTGTCTGGACCTGACTACTCAGAGCAAATAGACAAACGAATACAACAACTAACAACACATGGTCTGGACGAGACAACTCAGAGCAAATAGACACACAAATACAACAACTAACAACACATGGTCAGGACCTGACTACTCATAGTAAATAAACAAGTACAACTGCCTACAGCACATTGTCTGGAACTGACTACTCAGGGTAAATAGACAAACGAATATAACAGCACACAACACATGGTCTGGACCTAACTCAGAGTAAATAGACAAACAAATACAACAACTAACAACACAGTTTGGACCTGACTACTCAGAGTAAATAGACAAAGGAATACAACAACTTACAACACATGGTCTGGACCTGACTACTCAGAGCAAATAGACAAACAAATACAACAACTAACAACACAGTTTGGACCTGACTACTCAGAGTAAAGAGACACACAAATACAACAACTAACAACACATGGTCTGGACCTGACTACTCAGAGCAAATAGACAAAGGAATACAACAACTAACAACACATGGTCTGGACGTGGCTACTCAGAGCAAATAGACACACAAATACAACAACTAAAAACACATGGTCAGGACCTGACTACTCATACTAAATAAACAAGTACAACTGCCTACAGCACATTGTCTGGACCTGATTACTCAGAGTAAATAGACAAACAAATATAACAACACACAACACATGGTCTGGACCTTACTACTCAGAGTAAATAGACAAACAAATATAACAACACACAACACATGGTCTGGACCTGACCTAACTACTCAGAGCAAATAGACAAACGAATACAACAACTTACAACACATGGTCTGGACCTGACTACTCAGAGCAAATAGACAAACGAATACAACAACTAACAACACATGGTCTGGACGTGACTACTCAGAGCAAATAGACACACAAATACAACAACTAACAACACATAGTCGGGACCTGACTACTCATAGTAAATAAACAAGTACAACTGCCTACAGCACATTGTCTGGACCTGATTACTCAGAGTTAATAGACAAACAAATATAACAACACACAACACATGGTCTGGATCTTACTACTCAGAGTAAATAGACAAACAAATATAACAACACACAACACATGGTCTGGACCTGACCTAACTACTCAGAGCAAATAGACAAACGAATACAACAACTTACAACACATGGTCTGGACCTGACTACTCAGAGCAAATAGACACACAAATACAACAACTAACAACACATGGTCAGGACCTGACTACTCATAGTAAATAAACAAGTACAACTGCCTACAGCACATTGTCTGGACCGGATTACTCAGAGTAAATAGACAAACAAATATAACAACACACAACACATGGTCTGGACCTGACCTAACTACTCAGAGCAAATAGACAAACGAATACAACAACTTACAACACATGGTCTGGACCTGACTACTCAGAGCAAATAGACAAACGAATATAACAACTAACAACACATGGTCTTGACCTGACTACTCAGAGCAAATAGATACACAAATACAACAACTAACAACACATGGTCGGGACCTGACTACTCATAGTAAATAAACAAGTACAACTGCCTACAGCACATTGTCTGGACCTGATTACTCAGAGTAAATAGACAAACAAATATAACAACACTCAACACATGGTCTGGACCGGACTACTGAGAGCAAGTAGACACACAAATACAACAACTGACAATACATGGTCTGGACCTGACTACTCATAGTAAATAAACAAGTACAACAACTAATAGCACATTGTCTGGAACTGACTACTCAGGGTAAATAGACAAACGAATACAACAACTTACAACACATGGTCTGGACCTGACTACTCAGAGTAAATAGACAAACGAATACAACAACTTACAACACATGGTCTGGACTTGACTACTCAGAGCAAATAGACACACAAATACAACAACTAACAACACATGGTCAGGACCTGACTACTCATAGTAAATAAACAAGTACAACTGCCTACAGCACATTGTCTGGACCGGATTACTCAGAGTAAATAGACAAACAAATATAACAACACACAAGACATGGTCTGGACCTGACTACTCAGAGTAAATAGACAAACAAATATAACAACAAACAACACTTTGTCTGGACCTAACTACTCAGAGTAAATAGACAAACAAATATAACAACAAACAACACATGGTCTGGACCTGACTTCTCAGAGTAAATAGACAAACAACTAACAACACATGATCTGGACCTGACTACTCAGAGTAAATAGACAAACAAATATAACAACAAACAACACATGGTCTGGACCTGACTTCTCAGAGTAAATAGACAAACAACTAACAACACATGGTCTGGACTTGACTACTCAGAGTAAATAGACAAACAAATATAACAACAAACAACACTTTGTCTGGACCTGACTACTCAGAGTAAATAGACAAACAAATACAACAACTAACAACACATGGTCTGGACCTGACTTCTCAGAGTAAATAGACAAACAACTAACAACACATGGTCTGGACTTGACTACTCAGAGTAAATAGACAAACAAATACAACAACACACAACATATGGTCTGGACCTGACTTCTCAGAGTAAATAGACAAACAAATACAACAACACACAACACATGGTCTTGACCTGACTACTCAGAGTAAATAGACAAACAATACAATAAGTAACAACACATGGTCTGGACCTGACTTCTCCGAGTAAATAGACAAACAAATACAACAACACTCAACACATGGTCTAGACCGGACTACTGAGAGCAAGTAGACACACAAATACAACAACTGACAACACATGGTCTGGACCTGACTACTCATAGTAGATAAACAAGTACAACTGCCTACAACACATTGTCTGGAACTGACTACTCAGGGTAAATAGACAAACAAATATAACAGCACACAACACATGGTCTGGACCTAACTACTCAGAGTAAATAGACAAACAAATACAACAACTAACAACACATGGTCTGGACCTGACTTCTCAGAGTAAATAGACAAACAACTAACAACACATGGTCTGGACTTGACTACTCAGAGTAAATAGACAAACAAATACAACAACTAACAACACATGGTCTGGACCTGACATCTCAGAGTAAATAGACAAACAACTAACAACACATGGTCTGGACTTGACTACTCAGAGTAAATAGACAAACAAATACAACAACACACAACATATGGTCTGGACCTGACTACTTAGAGTAAATAGACATACAAATACAACAACTAACAACACATGGTCTGGACCTGACTTCTCAGAGTAAATAGACAAACAAATACAACAACACACACCACATGGTCTTGACCTGACTACTCAGAGTAAATAGACAAACAAATACAATAAGTAACAACACATGGTCTGGACCTGACTTCTCAGAGTAAATAGACAAACAAATACAACAACACACAACACATGGTCTTGACCTGACTACTCAGAGTAAATAGACAAACAAATACAATAAGTAACAACACATGGTCTGGACCTGACTTCTCAGAGTAAATAGACAAACAAATACAACAACACTCAACACATGGTCTAGACCGGACTACTGAGAGCAAGTAGACACACAAATACAACAACTGACAACACATGGTCTGGACCTGACTACTCATAGTAGATAAACAAGTACAACTGCCTACAACACATTGTCTGGAACTGACTACTCAGGGTAAATAGACAAACAAATATAACAGCACACAACACATGGTCTGGACCTAACTACTCAGAGTAAATAGACAAACAAATATAACAACACACAACACATGGTCTGGACCTGACCTAACTACTCAGAGCAAATAGACAAACGAATACAACAATTTATAACACATGGTCTGAACCTGACTACTCAGAGCAAATAGACAAACGAATACAACAACTTTCAACACATGGACTGGACCTGACTACTCAGAGTAAATAGAGATACAAATATAACAACTAACAACACATAGTCTGGACCTGACTACTCAGAGTAAATACACAAACAAATACAACAACTAACAACACATAGTCTGGACCTGACTACTCAGAGCAAATAGACAAACGAATACAACAACTAACAACACATGGTCTGGACGAGACTACTCAGAGCAAATAGACACACAAATACAACAACTAACAACACATGGTCGGGACCTGACTACTCATAGTAAATAAACAAGTACAACTGCCTACAGCACATTGTCTGGACCTGATTACTCAGGGTAAATAGACAAACAAATATAACAACACTCAACACATGGTCTGGACCGGACTACTGAGAGCAAGTAGACACACAAATACAACAACTGACAATACATGGTCTGGACCTGACTACTCATAGTAAATAAACAAGTACAACAACTAATAGCACATTGTCTGGAACTGACTACTCAGGGTAAATAGACAAACGAATACAACAACTTACAACACATGGTCTGGACCTGACTACTCAGAGTAAATAGACAAACGAATACAACAACTTACAACACATGGTCTGGACTTGACTACTCCGAGCAAATAGACACACAAATACAACAACTAACAACACATGGTCAGGACCTGACTACTCATAGTAAATAAACAAGTACAACTGCCTACAGCACATTGTCTGGACCGGATTACTCAGAGTAAATAGACAAACAAATATAACAACACACAAGACATGGTCTGGACCTGACTACTCAGAGTAAATAGACAAACAAATATAACAACAAACAACACTTTGTCTGGACCTAACTACTCAGAGTAAATAGACAAACAAATATAACAACAAACAACACATGGTCTGGACCTGACTTCTCAGAGTAAATAGACAAACAACTAATAACACATGATCTGGACCTGACTACTCAGAGTAAATAGACAAACAAATATAACAACAAACAACACATGGTCTGGACCTGACTTCTCAGAGTAAATAGACAAACAACTAACAACACATGGTCTGGACTTGACTACTCAGAGTAAATAGACAAACAAATATAACAACAAACAACACTTTGTCTGGACCTTACTACTCAGAGTAAATAGACAAACAAATACAACAACTAACAACACATGGTCTGGACCTGACTTCTCAGAGTAAATAGACAAACAACTAACAACACATTGTCTGGACTTGACTACTCAGAGTAAATAGACAAACAAATACAATAAGTAACAACACATGGTCTGGACCTGACTTCTCAGAGTAAATAGACAAACAAATACAACAACACTCAACACATGGTCTAGACCGGACTACTGAGAGCAAGTAGACAAACAAATACAATAAGTAACAACACATGGTCTGGACCTGACTTCTCAGAGTAAATAGACAAACAAATACAATAAGTAACAACACATGGTCTGGACCTGACTTCTCAGAGTAAATAGACAAACAAATACAACAACACACAACACATGGTCTTGACCTGACTACTCAGAGTAAATAGACAAACAAATACAATAAGTAACAACACATGGTCTGGACCTGACTTCTCAGAGTAAATAGACAAACAAATACAACAACACTCAACACATGGTCTAGACCGGACTACTGAGAGCAAGTAGACAAACAAATACAATAAGTAACAACACATGGTCTGGACCTCTCTTCTCAGAGTAAATAGACAAACAAATACAACAACACACAACACATGGTCTTGACCTGACTACTCAGAGTAAATAGACAAACAAATACAATAAGTAACAACACATGGTCTGGACCTGACTTCTCAGAGTAAATAGACAAACAAATACAACAACACTCAACACATGGTCTAGACCAGACTACTGAGAGCAAGTAGACACACAAATACAACAACTGACAACACATGGTCTGGACCTGACTACTCATAGTAGATAAACAAGTACAACTGCCTAAAACACATTGTCTGGAACTGACTACTCAGGGTAAATAGACAAACAAATATAACAGCACACAACACATGGTCTGGACCTAACTACTCAGAGTAAATAGACAAACAAATATAACAACACACAACACATGGTCTGGACCTGACCTAACTACTCAGAGCAAATAGACAAACGAATACAACAATTTATAACACATGGTCTGAACCTGACTACTCAGAGCAAATAGACAAACGAATACAACAACTTTCAACACATGGACTGGACCTGACTACTCAGAGTAAATAGAGATACAAATATAACAACTAACAACACATAGTCTGGACCTAACTACTCAGAGTAAATACACAAACAAATACAACAACTAACAACACATAGTCTGGACCTGACTACTCAGAGCAAATAGACAAACGAATACAACAACTAACAACACATGGTCTGGACGAGACTACTCAGAGCAAATAGACACACAAATACAACAACTAACAACACATGGTCAGGACCTGACTACTCATAGTAAATAAACAAGTACAACTGCCTACAGCACATTGTCTGGACCTGATTACTCAGAGTAAATAGACAAACAAATATAACAACACACAACACATGGTCTGGACCTGACCTAACTACTCAGAGCAAATAGACAAACGAATACAACAACTTACAACACATGGTCTGGACCTGACTACTCAGAGCAAATAGACAAACGAATACATCAACTAACAACACATGGTCTGGATGTGTCTACTCAGAGCAAATAGACACACAAATACAACAACTAACAACACATGGTCGGGACCTGACTACTCATAGTAAATTAACAAGTACAACTGCCTACAGCACATTGTCTGGACCTGATTACTCAGAGTAAATAGACAAACAAATATAACAGCACACAACACATGGTCTGGATCTTACTACTCAGAGTAAATAGACAAACAAATATAACAACACACAACACATGGTCTGGACCTGACCTAACTACTCAGAGCAAATAGACAAACGAATACAACAACTTACAACACATGGTCTGGACCTGACTACTCAGAGCAAATAGACACACAAATACAACAACTAACAACACATGGTCAGGACCTGACTACTCATAGTAAATAAACAAGTACAACTGCCTACAGCACATTGTCTGGACCGGATTACTCAAAGTAAATAGACAAACAAATATAACAACACACAACACATGGTCTGGACCTAACTACTCAGAGTAAATAGACAAACAAATATAACAACACACAACACATGGTCTGGACCTGACCTAACTACTCAGAGCAAATAGACAAACGAATACAACAACTTACAACACATGGTCTGGACCTGACTACTCAGAGCAAATAGACAAACGAATATAACAACTAACAACACATGGTCTTGACCTGACTACTCAGAGCAAATAGATACACAAATACAACAACTAACAACACATGGTCGGGACCTGACTACTCATAGTAAATAAACAAGTACAACTGCCTACAGCACATTGTCTGGACCTGATTACTCAGAGTAAATAGACAAACAAATATAACAACACTCAACACATGGTCTGGACCGGACTACTGAGAGCAAGTAGACACACAAATACAACAACTGACAATACATGGTCTGGACCTGACTACTCATAGTAAATAAACAAGTACAACAACTAATAGCACATTGTCTGGAACTGACTACTCAGGGTAAATAGACAAACGAATACAACAACTTACAACACATGGTCTGGACTTGACTACTCAGAGCAAATAGACACACAAATACAACAACTAACAACACATGGTCAGGACCTGACTACTCATAGTAAATAAACAAGTACAACTGCCTACAGCACATTGTCTGGACCTGATTACTCAGAGTAAATAGACAAACAAATATAACAGCACACAACACATGGTCTGGATCTTACTACTCAGAGTAAATAGACAAACAAATATAACAACACACAACACATGGTCTGGACCTGACCTAACTACTCAGAGCAAATAGACAAACGAATACAACAACTTACAACACATGGTCTGGACCTGACTACTCAGAGCAAATAGACACACAAATACAACAACTAACAACACATGGTCAGGACCTGACTACTCATAGTAAATAAACAAGTACAACTGCCTACAGCACATTGTCTGGACCGGATTACTCAAAGTAAATAGACAAACAAATATAACAACACACAACACATGGTCTGGACCTAACTACTCAGAGTAAATAGACAAACAAATATAACAACACACAACACATGGTCTGGACCTGACCTAACTACTCAGAGCAAATAGACAAACGAATACAACAACTTACAACACATGGTCTGGACCTGACTACTCAGAGCAAATAGACAAACGAATATAACAACTAACAACACATGGTCTTGACCTGACTACTCAGAGCAAATAGATACACAAATACAACAACTAACAACACATGGTCGGGACCTGACTACTCATAGTAAATAAACAAGTACAACTGCCTACAGCACATTGTCTGGACCTGATTACTCAGAGTAAATAGACAAACAAATATAACAACACTCAACACATGGTCTGGACCGGACTACTGAGAGCAAGTAGACACACAAATACAACAACTGACAATACATGGTCTGGACCTGACTACTCATAGTAAATAAACAAGTACAACAACTAATAGCACATTGTCTGGAACTGACTACTCAGGGTAAATAGACAAACGAATACAACAACTTACAACACATGGTCTGGACTTGACTACTCAGAGCAAATAGACACACAAATACAACAACTAACAACACATGGTCAGGACCTGACTACTCATAGTAAATAAACAAGTACAACTGCCTACAGCACATTGTCTGGACCGGATTACTCTGAGTAAATAGACAAACAAATATAACAACACACAAGACATGGTCTGGACCTGACTACTCAGAGTAAATAGACAAACAAATATAACAACAAACAACACTTTGTCTGGACCTGACTACTTAGAGTAAATAGACAAACAACTAACAACACATGATCTGGACCTGACTACTCAGAGTAAATAGACAAACAAATATAACAACAAACAACACATGGTCTGGACCTGACTTCTCAGAGTAAATAGACAAACAACTAACAACACATGATCTGGACCTGACTACTCAGAGTAAATAGACAAACAAATATAACAACAAACAACACATGGTCTGGACCTGACTTCTCAGAGTAAATAGACAAACAACTAACAACACATGGTCTGGACTTGACTACTCAGAGTAAATAGACAAACAAATATAACAACAAACAACACTTTGTCTGGACCTGACTACTCAGAGTAAATAGACAAACAAATACAACAACTAACAACACATGGTCTGGACCTGACTTCTCAGAGTAAATAGACAAACAACTAACAACACATGGTCTGGACTTGACTACTCAGAGTAAATAGACAAACAAATACAACAACACACAACATATGGTCTGGACCTGACTACTTAGAGTAAATAGACATACAAATACAACAACTAACAACACATGGTCTGGACCTGACTTCTCAGAGTAAATAGACAAACAAATACAACAACACACAACACATGGTCTTGACCTGACTACTCAGAGTAAATAGACAAACAAATAC
Organism: Mytilus trossulus; assembly: GCF_036588685.1. NCBI lineage: Eukaryota > Metazoa > Mollusca > Bivalvia > Mytilida > Mytilidae > Mytilus > Mytilus trossulus. The sequence goes on from NC_086383.1 coordinate 54,023,124, forward strand.
AATAAGTAACAACACATGGTCTGGACCTGACTTCTAAGAGTAAATAGACAAACAAATACAACAACACACAACACATGGTCTTGACCTGACTACTCAGAGTAAATAGACAAACAAATACAATAAATAACAACACATGGTCTGGACCTGACTTTTCAGAGTAAATAGACAAAAAATATAACAACACTCAACACATGGTCTAGACCGGACTACTGAGAGCAAGTAGACACACAAATACAACAACTGACAACACATGGTCTGGACCTGACTACTCATAGTAGATAAACAAGTACAACTGCCTACAGCACATTGTCTGGAACTGACTACTCAGGGTAAATAGACAAACAAATATAACAGCACACAACACATGGTCTGGACCTAACTTCTCAGAGTAAATAGACAAACAAATATAACAACACACAACACATGGTCTGGACCTGACCTAACTACTCAGAGCAAATAGACAAACGAATACAACAATTTATAACACATGGTCTGAACCTGACTACTCAGAGCAAATAGACAAACGAATACAACAACTTACAACACATGGACTGGACCTGACTACTCAGAGTAAATAGAGATACAAATATAACAACTAACAACACATAGTCTGGACCTGACTACTCAGAGTAAATAGACAAACAAATACAACAACTAACAACACATAGTCTGGACCTGACTACTCAGAGCAAATAGACAAACGAATACAACAACTAACAACACATGGTCTGGACGAGACTACTCAGAGCAAATAGACACACAAATACAACAACTAACAACACATGGTCAGGACCTGACTACTCATAGTAAATAAACAAGTACAACTGCCTACAGCACATTGTCTGGAACTGACTACTCAGGGTAAATAGACAAACGAATATAACAGCACACAACACATGGTCTGGACCTAACTCAGAGTAAATAGACAAACAAATACAACAAATAACAACACAGTTTGGACCTGACTACTCAGAGTAAATAGACAAACGAATACAACAACTTACAACACATGGTCTGGACCTGACTACTCAGAGCAAATAGACAAACAAATACAACAACTAACAACACAGTTTGGACCTGACTACTCAGAGTAAATAGACACACAAATACAACAACTAACAACACATGGTCTGGACCTGACTACTCAGAGCAAATAGACAAAGGAATACAACAACTAACAACACATGGTCTGGACGTGACTACTCAGAGCAAATAGACACACAAATACAACAACTAAAAACACATGGTCAGGACCTGACTACTCATACTAAATAAACAAGTACAACTGCCTACAGCACATTGTCTGGACCTGATTACTCAGAGTAAATAGACAAACAAATATAACAACACACAACACATGGTCTGGACCTTACTACTCAGAGTAAATAGACAAACAAATATAACAACACACAACACATGGTCTGGACCTGACCTAACTACTCAGAGCAAATAGACAAACGAATACAACAACTTACAACACATGGTCTGGACCTGACTACTCAGAGCAAATAGACAAACGAATACAACAACTAACAACACATGGTCTGGACGTGACTACTCAGAGCAAATAGACACACAAATACAACAACTAACAACACATGGTCGGGACCTGACTACTCATAGTAAATAAACAAGTACAACTGCCTACAGCACATTGTCTGGACCTGATTACTCAGAGTAAATAGACAAACAAATATAACAACACACAACACATGGTCTGGATCTTACTACTCAGAGTAAATAGACAAACAAATATAACAACACACAACACATGGTCTGGACCTGACCTAACTACTCAGAGCAAATAGACAAACGAATACAACAACTTACAACACATGGTCTGGACCTGACTACTCAAAGCAAATAGACACACAAATACAACAACTAACAACACATGGTCAGGACCTGACTACTCATAGTAAATAAACAAGTACAACTGCCTACAGCACATTGTCTGGACCGGATTACTCAGAGTAAATAGACAAACAAATATAACAACACACCACACATGGTCTGGACCTAACTACTCAGAGTAAATAGACAAACAAATATAACAACACACAACACATGGTCTAGACCTGACCTAACTACTCAGAGCAAATAGACAAACGAATACAACAACTTACAACACATGGTCTGGACCTGACTACTCAGAGCAAATAGACAAACGAATATAACAACTAACAACACATGGTCTTGACCTGACTACTCAGAGCAAATAGATACACAAATACAACAACTAACAACACATGGTCGGGACCTGACTACTCATAGTAAATAAACAAGTACAACTGCCTACAGCACATTGTCTGGACCTGATTACTTAGAGTAAATAGACAAACAAATATAACAACACTCAACACATGGTCTGGACCGGACTACTGAGAGCAAGTAGACACACAAATACAACAACTGACAATACATGGTCTGGACCTGACTACTCATAGTAAATAAACAAGTACAACAACTAATAGCACATTGTCTGGAACTGACTACTCAGGGTAAATAGACAAACGAATACAACAACTTACAACACATGGTCTGGACCTGACTACTCAGAGTAAATAGACAAACGAATACAACAACTTACAACACATGGTCTGGACTTGACTACTCAGAGCAAATAGACACACAAATACAACAACTAACAACACATGGTCAGGACCTGACTACTCATAGTAAATAAACAAGTACAACTGCCTACAGCACATTGTCTGGACCGGATTACTCAGAGTAAATAGACAAACAAATATAACAACACACAAGACATGGTCTGGACCTGACTACTCAGAGTAAATAGACAAACAAATATAACAACAAACAACATTTTGTCTGGACCTAACTACTCAGAGTAAATAGACAAACAAATATAACAACAAACAACACATGGTCTGGACCTGACTTCTCAGAGTAAATAGACAAACAACTAACAACACATGATCTGGACCTGACTACTCAGAGTAAATAGACAAACAAATATAACAACAAACAACACATGGTCTGGACCTGACTTCTCAGAGTAAATAGACAAACAACTAACAACACATGGTCTGGACTTGACTACTCAGAGTAAATAGACAAACAAATATAACAACAAACAACACTTTGTCTGGACCTGACTACTCAGAGTAAATAGACAAACAAATACAACAACTAACAACACATGGTCTGGACCTGACTTCTCAGAGTAAATAGACAAACAACTAACAACACATGGTCTGGACTTGACTACTCAGAGTAAATAGACAAACAAATACAACAACACACAACATATGGTCTGGACCTGACTACTTAGAGTAAATAGACATACAAATACAACAACTAACAACACATGGTCTGGACCTGACTTCTCAGAGTAAATAGACAAACAAATACAACAACACACAACACATGGTCTTGACCTGACTACTCAGAGTAAATAGACAAACAAATACAATAAGTAACAACACATGGTCTGGACCTGACTTCTCAGAGTAAATAGACAAACAAATACAACAACACACAACACATGGTCTTGACCTGACTACTCAGAGTAAATAGACAAACAAATACAATAAGTAACAACACATGGTCTGGACCTGACTTCTCAGAGTAAATAGACAAACAAATACAACAACACTCAACACATGGTCTAGACCGGACTACTGAGAGCAAGTAGACACACAAATACAACAACTGACAACACATGGTCTGGACCTGACTACTCATAGTAGATAAACAAGTACAACTGCCTACAACACATTGTCTGGAACTTACTTCTCAGGGTAAATAGACAAACAAATATAACAGCACACAACACATGTTCTGGACCTAACTACTCAGAGTAAATAGACAAACAAATATAACAACACACAACACATGGTCTGGACCTGACCTAACTACTCAGAGCAAATAGACAAACGAATACAACAATTTATAACACATGGTCTGAACCTGACTACTCAGAGCAAATAGACAAACGAATACAACAACTTACAACACATGGACTGGACCTGACTACTCAGAGTAAATAGAGATACAAATATAACAACTAACAACACATAGTCTGGACCTGACTACTCAGAGTAAATAGACAAACAAATACAACAACTAACAACACATAGTCTGGACCTGACTACTCAGAGCAAATAGACAAACGAATACAACAACTAACAACACATGGTCTGGACGAGACTACTCAGAGCAAAATACACACAAATACAACAACTAACAACACATGGTCAGGACCTGACTACTCATAGTAAATAAACAAGTACAACTGCATACAGCACATTGTCTGGACCTGATTACTCAGAGTAAATAGACAAACAAATATAACAGCACACAACACATGGTCTGGACCTAACTCAGAGTAAATAGACAAACAAATATAACAACACACAACACATGGTCTGGACCTGACCTAACTACTCAGAGCAAATAGACAAACGAATACAACCACTTATAACACATGGTCTGAACCTGACTACTCAGAGCAAATAGACAAACGAATACAACAACTAACAACACATGGTCTGGACCTGACTACTCAGAGCAAATAGACAAACGAATATAACAACTAACAACACATGGTCTGGACCTGACTACTCAGAGCAAATAGACACACAAATACAACAACTAACAACACATGTTCAGGACCTGACTATTCATAGTAAATAAACAAGTACAACTGCCTACAGCACATTGTCTGGACCTGATTACTCAGAGTAAATAGACAAACAAATATAACAACACTCAACACATGGTCTGGACCAGACTACTGAGAGTAAATAGACAAACAAATATAACAACACACAACACATGGTCTGGACCTGACCTAACTACTCAGAGCAAATAGACAAACGAATACAAAAACTAACAACACATGGTCGGGACCTGAAAACTCATAGTAAATAAACAAGTACAACTGCCTACAGCACATTGTGTGGACCTGATTAAAAAAAAGAGTAAATAGACAAACAAATATAACAACACACAACACATGGTCTGGACCTTACTACTCAGAGTAAATAGACAAACAAATATAACAACACACAACACATGGTCTGGACCTGACCTAACTACTCAGAGCAAATAGACAAACGAATACAACAACTTACAACACATGGTCTGGACCTAACTACTCATAGTAAATAGACAAACAAATACAACAACACATGGTCTGGACCTGACCTGACTACTCAGAGTAAATATACAAACAAATATAACAACAAACAACACATGGTCTGGACCTGACCTGACTACTCAGAGTAAACATACAAACAAATTTAACAACACACAACACATGGTCTGGACCTGACTACTCAGAGCAAATAGACAAACGAATACAACAACTAACAACACATGGTTTGGACCTAACTACTCAGAGCAAATAGACAAACGAATACAACAACTTACAACACATGGTCAGGACCTGACTACTCAGAGTAAATAGACAAACAAATATAACAACAAACAACACTTTGTCTGGACCTGACTACTCAGAGTAAATAGACAAACAAATACAACAACTAACAACACATGGTCGGGACCTGACTTCTCAGAGTAAATAGACAAACAACTAACAACACATGGTCTGGACTTGACTACTCAGAGTAAATAGACAAACAAATACAACAACACACAACATATGGTCTGGACCTGACTACTTAGAGTAAATAGACATACAAATACAACAACTAACAACACATGGTCTGGACCTGACTTCTCAGAGTAAATAGACAAACAAATACAACAACACACAACACATGGTCTTGACCTGACTACTCAGAGTAAATAGACAAACAAATACAATAACTAACAACACATGGTCTGGACCTGACTTCTCAGAGTAAATAGACAAACAAATACAACAATACACAACACATGGTCTGGACCTTACTACTCAGTAAATAGACATACAAAAACAACAACTAACAACACATGGTCTGGACCTGACTTCTTAGAGTAAATAGACAAACAAATATAACAACACACAACACATGGTCTGGACCTGACTGCTCAGAGTAAATAGACAAACAAATATAACAACAGACATCACATGGTCTGGACCTGACTACTTAGAGTAAATAGACAAACAAATATAACAACAGACAACACATGGTCTGGACCTGACTACTCAGAGTAAATAGACAAACAAATACAACAACACACAACACATGATCTGGACCTGACTACTCAGAGCAAATAGACAAACGAATACAACAACTTACAACACATGGTCTGGACCTGACAACTCAGAGCAAATAGACAAACGAATATAACAACTAACAACACATGGTCTGGACCGGACTACTGAGAGCAAATAGACACACAAATACAACAACTGACAACACATGGTCTGGACCTGACTACTCATAGTAAATAAACAAGTACAACAACTAACAGCACATTGTCTGGAACTGACTACTCAGGGTAAATAGACAAACGAATACAACAACTTACAACACATGGTCTGGACCTGACTACTCAGAGCAAATAGACAAACGAATACAACAACTAACAACACATGGTCTGGACGTGACTACTCAGAGCAAATAGACACACAAATACAACAACTAACAACACATGGTCAGGACCTGACTACTCATAGTAAATAAACAAGTACAACTGCCTACAGCACATTGTCTGGACCTGATTACTCAGAGTAAATAGACAAACAAATATAACAACACACAACACATGGTCTGGACCTAACTACTCAGAGTAAATAGACAAACAAATATAACAACTTACAACACATGGTCAGGACCTGACTACTCAGAGCAAATAGACAAACGAATACAACAACTAACAACACATGGTTTGGACCTAACTACTCAGAGCAAATAGACAAACGAATACAACAACTTATAACACATGGTCTGGACCTGACTACTCAGAGCAAATAGACAAACGAATATAACAACTAACAACACATGGTCTGGACCTGACTACTCAGAGCAAATAGACACACAAATACAACAACTAACAACACATGGTCGGGATCTGACTACTCATAGTAAATAAATAAGTACAACTGCCTACAGCACATTGTCTGGACCTGATTACTCAGAGTAAATAGACAAAAAAATATAACAACACTCAACACATGGTCTAGACCTGACTACTCAGAGTAAATAGACACACAAATACAACAACTAACAACACATGGTCGGGATCTGACTACTCATAGTAAATAAATAAGTACAACTGCCTACAGCACATTGTCTGGACCTGATTACTCAGAGTAAATAGACAAACAAATATAACAGCACACAACACATGGTCTGGACCTAACTACTCAGAGTAAATAGACAAACAAATATAACAACACACAACACATGGTCTGGACCTGACCTTACTACTCAGAGCAAATAGACAAACGAATACAACAACTTATAACACATGGTCTGAACCTGACTACTCAGAGCAAATAGACAAACGATTACAACAACTAACAACACATGGTCTGGACCTGACTACTCAGAGCAAATAGACAAACGAATACAACAACTAACAACACATGGTCTGGACCTGACTACTCAGAGCAAATAGACACACAAATACAACAACTAACAACACATGTTCAGGACCTGACTACTCATAGTAAATAAACAAGTACAACTGCCTACAGCACATTGTCTGGACCTGATTACTCAGAGTAAATAGACAAACAAATATAACAACACTCAACACATGGTCTGGACCAGACTACTGAGAGTAAATAGACAAACAAATATAACAACACACAACACATGGTCTGGACCTGACCTAACTACTCAGAGCAAATAGACAAACGAATACAAAAACTAACAACACATGGTCGGGACCTGAAAACTCATAGTAAATAAACAAGTACAACTGCCTACAGCACATTGTCTGGACCTGATTAAAAAAAAGAGTAAATAGACAAACAAATATAACAACACACAACACATGGTCTGGACCTGACTACTCATAGTAAATAAACAAGTACAACAACTAACAGCACATTGTCTGGAACTGACTACTCAGGGTAAATAGACAAACGAATACAACAACTTACAACACATGGTCTGGACCTGACTACTCAGAGCAAATAGACAAACGAATACAACAACTAACAACACATGGTCTGGACGTGACTACTCAGAGCAAATAGACACACAAATACAACAACTAACAACACATGGTCAGGACCTGACTACTCATAGTAAATAAACAAGTACAACTGCCTACAGCACATTGTCTGGACCTGATTACTCAGAGTAAATAGACAAACAAATATAACAACACACAACACATGGTCTGGACCTAACTACTCAGAGTAAATAGACAAACAAATATAACAACTTACAACACATGGTCAGGACCTGACTACTCAGAGCAAATAGACAAACGAATACAACAACTAACAACACATGGTTTGGACCTAACTACTCAGAGCAAATAGACAAACGAATACAACAACTTATAACACATGGTCTGGACCTGACTACTCAGAGCAAATAGACAAACGAATATAACAACTAACAACACATGGTCTGGACCTGACTACTCAGAGCAAATAGACACACAAATACAACAACTAACAACACATGGTCGGGATCTGACTACTCATAGTAAATAAATAAGTACAACTGCCTACAGCACATTGTCTGGACCTGATTACTCAGAGTAAATAGACAAAAAAATATAACAACACTCAACACATGGTCTAGACCTGACTACTCAGAGTAAATAGACACACAAATACAACAACTAACAACACATGGTCGGGATCTGACTACTCATAGTAAATAAATAAGTACAACTGCCTACAGCACATTGTCTGGACCTGATTACTCAGAGTAAATAGACAAACAAATATAACAGCACACAACACATGGTCTGGACCTAACTACTCAGAGTAAATAGACAAACAAATATAACAACACACAACACATGGTCTGGACCTGACCTTACTACTCAGAGCAAATAGACAAACGAATACAACAACTTATAACACATGGTCTGAACCTGACTACTCAGAGCAAATAGACAAACGATTACAACAACTAACAACACATGGTCTGGACCTGACTACTCAGAGCAAATAGACAAACGAATACAACAACTAACAACACATGGTCTGGACCTGACTACTCAGAGCAAATAGACACACAAATACAACAACTAACAACACATGTTCAGGACCTGACTACTCATAGTAAATAAACAAGTACAACTGCCTACAGCACATTGTCTGGACCTGATTACTCAGAGTAAATAGACAAACAAATATAACAACACTCAACACATGGTCTGGACCAGACTACTGAGAGTAAATAGACAAACAAATATAACAACACACATCACATGGTCTGGACCTGACCTAACTACTCAGAGCAAATAGACAAACGAATACAAAAACTAACAACACATGGTCGGGACCTGAAAACTCATAGTAAATAAACAAGTACAACTGCCTACAGCACATTGTCTGGACCTGATTAACAAAAAGAGTAAATAGACAAACAAATATAACAACACACAACACATGGTCTGGACCTTACTACTCAGAGTAAATAGACAAACAAATATAACAACACACAACACATGGTCTGGACCTGACCTAACTACTCAGAGCAAATAGACAAACGAATACAACAACTTACAACACATGGTCTGGACCTAACTACTCATAGTAAATAGACAAACAAATACAACAACACATGGTCTGGACCTGACCTGACTACTCAGAGTAAATATACAAACAAATATAACAACAAACAACACATGGTCTGGACCTGACCTGACTACTCAGAGTAAACATACAAACAAATTTAACAACACACAACACATGGTCTGGACCTGACCTGACTACTCAGAGTAAATAGACAAACAAATACAATAACAAACAACACATGGTCTGGACCTGACCTGACTACTCAGAGTAAATATACAAACAAATATAACAACACACAACACATGGCCTGGACCTGACCTGACTACTCAAAGTAAACATACAAACAAATATAACAACAAACAACACATGTTCTGGACCTGACCTGAATACTTAGAGTAAATACACAACAAATACAACAACACATGCTCTTGACCTGACCACTCAGTGTAAATAGACAAACAACTATAACAACACACAACACATGGTCTGGACCTAACTACTCAGAGTAAATAGACAGACAAATACAACAACTAACAACACATGGTCTGGACCTGACTTCTCAGAGTAAATAGACATACAAATATAACACCAAACAACACATGGTCAGGGTTGTCTGATTTGGTACAGGCACACAATGTGGAGGGGTTAAACATATTTGCTTTTTTACGATTCCCCCTTGACCTATCTGGACCAATGGTATTAAAAATAAAACACACCATAATAAAACTTGTACTGTTCAATCACCATTGATCTGTATGGAAACTGAAACTTAGTCATTATACTGAATCAACATTAAATCAAAATTCTGAATTTAATTAGACAGTTTTAATGGAAAAAAATGGATGCAGGGTTTGATTTTGAAATATTTGTCTTTTTGTTTGAGTTATGGATGGTGAAGTTCTTATTTTGCTTCTTGACAAGAAACAATTTTTTGCACTAGGGTTTCACTTGATGTTGTGTTAACAACTTCGGTCAGATAGTGATATGTATAAAGATCTAATGTAGAAACATCTTGTAAATAGTACAAATAGTCGTTAGATTCATATAAAATGTAATTTCATTTTACTCATATAATTGTTCTCAATCAGAAAATACTACTCTTTTTCACTTTTCTTTGATTTTTAAAAAAAAATAATGATTATACTGAATCAACACAAAATCATGTTGTTAATACTCATTCTCTGTAACCACTTAAACTTTTTCGGCACGCATAGTCACCGATCTTTCTAAAAGTTGGCTGATATGTAGATCCTATTAAACTATTCAGAAAAATAATGCCAACCGATATTTATATAGGTTGGTAACCATGGTAACAGCGGAGAAAGTACCGATTTTGGAGAAAAATACAATATTTGGTGTAGTGCTGTGAAACCATGCGGCTACATCTATTATAAAGAAACACAAAAACAATTAATTTCATTCTTGTTTTAGTCTAAAATCAAAAAAAGTTATGGGTAATCTACCTAGAAACATGTGAAATTAATTTCTAAAAAATGGTCATCGTGCAGTATTCCTCACAAAACGAATTATCTCCCTTTGGTGGGTTACACTAATTACTGGACCAAAATAAAAATGCTAATAACTGTTTTATTTCTCAAAGGTTTCATGTCAAATTTGAATTGTAATAAATTTAGACCATTTAATACATAAGTATAAGAAAAAAATATTTGAAAACTTTTTTAAATATTCATAAAACTTGTCCTGACCAACACTGACAATGATAGGACTAAATGAAAATTCTAAGAACTTTTTTTTATTTCTTAAAAGATTTATGTTAAGCTTGAAATAATAATAAAATTTTATCATTTATTATATAAATCTAGGAAAAACTATAAATTAATTCCCAAAAAGTGACTTTCTAACGTTGACAATGACCTAACCAATGAAACTTTCTGTGTTAATTCACGGTATATTAAAAAAAAAAAAACAGGAAAAATATATGTTTTTGGGTAAAACACTTGACCTTACCAACGTTGACTGTGGCCTGTTTGTTGTACTTCCTAATACAATATATTATATATATATCTTATAGGATTTGCTTAAAATTTATTAAAAAAACAACAGTAAAATTAAAAAATCAAAATCAAATAATAATAAAAACCTTGGGCAAAACAGTTTAGGGTATTGTAACGAGCATGGGTTATCTTAACTTTTTATAATATTGTGTATTATATTGTTTTTTACTGTGTTGTAAATTATGTCGTATATTACCGGTTATAATTTGACACGTTTGATCACAAATATAGAGTAACACACACAATGTGTGAAGAAGGCCATAAATACATGTAAGTTGATCAATCCAATATAGTTTGTTTTTTAATATTTTCTTAACAGTAAATAATTATTTCCACGTCCTACTGAAGGCATGCCCGAGCCTTGTGCAGGATATCTTGTTAGTTAAATAGTTTCATAACACACAAATAAACATTTTGTGGACAACTTCAGGTATGCCTGATACTTGAGGTATGCACGATATTTTGGAAGTTTTGAACGTTTTCATCAAGTATAAGTAAACATATTTCGCGGATTTAACTTGATATATGCCAGAGCGGCAGAGCCTTGTGTTAGTTTAAATATTCCCGAAAGTCGTTAACTATTATGTTTAAATATCATTTTATATTTTTTTTATATATAAATCAATGGTTCAATCTAAGTGTTTCTATAAATTTAATGCAATTTGATAGCCTATTACATAAAATAGGTATGAAATCATTTTTCCTGATCGTGATAACTGTCAGAATGAAGGACAGAAAGTCACAGACAAAAAGTGACATGTATAATATGTTATAAACATTGAGTCCTGTTTCATAGAAAAAGCTTATTTTTGTTTGTTAAAAGAAAGACAGTATACTTATTTTGAAAAACATCTTTCTACGGAAGCGTATTAGGGACATAGAAAAAATAAAATTGGCAGTGAACTTTTTTTCAAAGTCGAAATTTTGACATTTCAAATCACTAAAATTTTGACTACAACTTGAAATTTTGACTTTTCAAATCCCGAAATTTTGACTACAACTTGAAATTTTGACTTTTCAAATCCCGAAATTTTGACTCCAACTTGAAATTTTGACTTTCCAAAATCTTGAAATTTTGACTTTGTAGAATCTTGAAATTTCGACCTTTTAAAAACTCGAAATTTCAACTTATGATAAACTCAAAATTTCAACTTATTTAAAACTCGAAATTTCGACCTATTTTTAAACTCGAAATTTCGACTTATTTAAAACTTGAAATTTCAACTTATTTTAAACTCAAAATTTCAACTTATTTAAAACTCGAAATTTCGACTTATTTTAAACTCAAAATTTCGACTTTTTGTAAACTCAAAATTTCGACTTTTTTTTCTAAAATCGTAATTTCGACTTTGATCTCAAAATTTTGACTGTTGAAATCTCGAAAATTTTTAGTATTCAAACACAGTTATTACAATTTTAAAAGGAGTAGACATGGACGCAAATTATTTAAGCGTCATCCACACATTTTGGCAATTTATATTCAGAGACTGGTTTTGTTCTTAAATTAAGATATGGATTAGCATTTAATATTGAAGAAATCATTCGTAAAGAACATGCATGTTGACAGAGTCCCCCCCCCCCATATTCCATGTTTTAGTTTCCACAACACTGTCATAGGATCATTAGGTCTGAGAACATTTAGCATCACAGTTTCAAAGGCCTGTTTGGTATACCAATAGCAAGTCACTGACTTTGCCTTGTTTAAACAATGGTAAATCAAGTAGCCAAAAATGCCATGCATATTCAGAACGAACAATGAGCTGCTCAGTTTTTTTTTTCTAGTTTTGGAAGTTTGAATTCTTATAACACAACTATTAACCCTTGTCTTTATATATTAGACTGTTGAGGAAAAGAATGTCGTAATATAGGTGTGTCGGAATAGCGGGGTTGTCTTGGTACACATATCTGAAGTCCAGACTTGAAATATGTATTTGAACCTGAAACATATTTTGTTTATTCTTTGGCAAGAACAAGATTTTCTATCTAAAATAATCTCTTTAAAATGGTTTAGTTTATTAAAATGAAGTTTATGATGTATATGGCTCTCCGCCTCGCTGATATAAATGACTGTGAATGTAGTAATCGCAAACGTATAAATACTGAGGAAAACTCAAAATTTTAAGTTTTAAAAAAGTCGAAATTTTGAGTTTAAAAGAAGTCGAAATTTCGAGTTTAGAAAAAGTCGAAAATTCGAGTTGAGTTTAGAAAAAGTCGAAATTTCGAGTAAAAAAGAAGTCGAAATTTCGAGTTTAGAAAAAGTCGAAATTTCGAGTTAAGAAAAAGTCGAAATTTCAAGATTTTAGAAAGTAAAAATTTCAAGATAAGAAAAGTTAAAATTTCGAGTTAAAGTCGAAATTTTGAGATTTGAAATGTCAAAATTTCGACTTTGAAATAAAATTTCACTGCCAAATTTATTTTTTAAATGTCCCTAATACGCTTCCGTATCTTTTTGAATGGGCTTTCAGTGAAAATCAAATTATATGTACATGCTTATAATTCTTTTAACGTTACCCTGTGTAAAGTTATATTGTCAAGATTTTTTATTTGCTGCTAAAAATCCATAAAGATAATCGTGATTTTCTCAAATTTCAATAATCCAATGCCTATTACTAATGTTAAACTTAAGATAGTGCTACCTAAGTCAGATCCAGGGGGCCCTGAGGGCCTACCCCCTCTTATCACTGGAAACATTTGGTTGATTACATATGGAATCACTGAAGCATGTATGTAGCGGGCCCTCTCTTGAGGCAGTCAGTGGCACCCCTTATTTGAAAGTTGTCTGGATGTTATACCCTCTGCTGCTCGTCGTAAGACCCGAGGCCACCCGTTGATAGAGATTCCTTGGGTCCATGTAGGGAAAAGAAACTTTTCGGAAAATCTCGAAAATTCCTCCCCGCCAGAACGGCAAACAAGAAATATGCCAGATGGATAGCAGGGAACATCGGGTCAACGGCCGACTTTACCCACCCTGGATGGTTACGCTATTAGTTTGCTTAAGAACCATTGCGTTGATTCTTTTAGGGGCTCCCTAGTTGACCAGTTGAAACTTCTGTCCTTGTCTAATTGATCCCCATTTTCATAGCAGTTATATATCAAATATTCCGCCTTTTTTCAAGCCTAGTACCCCTATTGCAGGATCTTTCTGACTTTTTTATTTCAACTTCACTACAGCATTTGAATAATTATAGTTTAAGGAACTAACTTGTAAAAACCATTGTCCTTTGACACTGCATTTAATTGAAAACTTACAGAAGAGAGTTTGTGTATGAGAGATTTAGTCTATTTTAAAGTGTTTTCCAAGTTAATGCATATAATTTATTGTTTCTATAGCAACACTATCACTAATCATGCCTGGAATATTATTGATAATTCCCATAAACAAGAAGACCTGGATAATGTAAACAAAAAAGTATATATTCATTGATATATATGTATCGAGGATCATTAAAACGAATTTGCAAAAATCAGCACTCATCAATAATTTTGAAAATGGACTGCATGTTCCCTGGCAACGAATTCAAAGGCAAATATTGCACAATTGAATATATATAATTTTAATTTTGAATGATTGTATTATTTTTTTTTTAGAAGGAATTATTGTTTTTCTTGTACACTTTTCATGATGATGAAAACATACTGAAATTTGTTCACAATCAGCAATTTTAACCAGATTAGAGAAATTTTGTTTGTTTCCTCCAAGTGGTTACACCTTTATGGATATACTATACTTGCATAATCATTTATATATTCATTTGTGTATACAGTGAAACTAAATTAGAGTTTTAGTTTTCCTACTTTTGTGCAAATTTAAGAAACTGAAACTTTTTTAAAATTGTTTTAAATTTGTGTATCATTATCAAATTGTTGCAATAGCAACACAGTTAAAACTATAATACCATTATTTATGAATATTTTAAAATTTAGATGATTACAATAATTTCTACAAATTTGATATTTATTTATTTTTTCTGACTGCAGAATTAGGTTTAATACAGGTTTTTTTCAAAATTAAAAAAAAAAAAAAAAATCTGAAAAAATGAAAACTAGGCATTTTGTATCCATGGTAACAAAAAATGAGATATACTTCCCCATGACTTTTTCACATCATTATTGAGATAAGACTATGGTTTTTATGAATTCATGGTTGAACTTAACTCAGGTGACCGCAAAATTTTTTTGTGAGCATTTAAAAATGACCTCAAAAGGGTATTTTTTACCTAATGCAAAGCACATAAAAAGGGGGGTGTATGTGATTATGATTGAAAATGAATATGAGAATATCAGTTATTTGAATACATTAATAAAATGCATATATTTAATAAAATCATAAAAAACATTCTTTCTCTTAATCATTTATTATGAAAAATTATGTTGAAAATAGCCTTTTTGCGCTTAAATTCATAGATATTGAGAAGAGGTAAAACAGGTCATCGGTTGCTATGGCAACCAATGTGCTTAGCAACCCAAATTTTGCCATTTTTTGTTTGTTTCATCAAAACTAGTAAATGTGTGAAGTTTGAAGAAAATCCATGACCATGCGTGCCACACTCCCTATGTAAGAGTTGAAATGGTTACAGAGAATCAGTATTAATTAGACAGGTTTTATGGACAACTAATATTTGTAATAATCATATAAAGTGGGGTCTCATTTTACTCATAGTATCGTTCTTAATCAGAAAATACAACTTTTTTCATTTTTCTTTGAAAAATTTACTTTTATAAAGTTAATGATTTTACTGAATCTACACTAAATCCTGTTGTTAATTAAACAGTTTTAATTGATGTGACTGGTCATTTTTGTTTATATTTATTACACAACATTGTCCAGTTTATCAGACAAGTTTTGATGTCAGTTGTATTATTCCAGGAGATGGGATGGACAGCATTAATGTTTGCTGCCAGTAGAGGACATGTGGAAGTGTGTCGACTTCTCCTGGAGAACAGATGTAAAAAAGATATCACATCAGTATGTTATCTACTAAATCTGATCACATTACTTTTAATCAAAACAAAATCATGTTGTTAATTAGACAGGTTTAATGGACAACTAATGTTTGTAATAATTATATAAAGTGGGGTCTCATTTTACTCATATTATTGTTCTGAATCAGAAAATATAACTTTTTTTCATTTTTCTTTAAAAAAATTATTTTCTTAAAATTTATGATTAAACTGAATCTACACTAAATCCTGTTGTTAATCAGACAGTTTTAATTAATGTTACTGGTCATTTCTGTTTATATTTATTACACAACATTGTCCAGTTTATCAGACAAGTTTTGATGTCAGTTGTATTATTCCAGGTTGGTGGATTGACAGCATTAATGGAGGCTGCCATGAGAGGACATGTGGAAGTGTGTCAACTTCTCCTGGAGAACAGATGTAAAACAGATATCACATCAGTATGTTATCTACTAAATCTGATCACATTACTTTTAATCAACACAAAATCATGTTGTTAATTAGACAGGTTTAATGGACAACAAATATTTGTTAGAATCATATAAAGTGGGGTCTCATTTTTCTAGTCTCCCTGTACTAAATTAGGAAATGTAACTATTTTTCATATTTCTTTGATTTTTTTTTTTTTTTTAAATTGATCATTATTTTGAACCATGTTAATCAGACAGATTTAATGATTATATCAACAAATACTTGACAGAATTATATAAAGTGACATCTCATTTATTTCTGTGCATCTGAATCCATTGATACAAATATTTTATACATTTCTTGAAAAAAAAAATTATTAACATGACATTTTTGATGGAAGTTCTGACATCGCACAAACAAAACTTGTTGTTTATTTGTTGTTTATGTACAATATGAATACAAGTGTGACTGGTCATTTTGTTCAGTTTTGACCACTGATTCATGTGATATACATTTTGTTTTTATTTATTACACAACATTATCCAGTTTATCAGACAAATTTTAATGTCAGTTGTAGAATATGTTGTATATTATTGATATTGATAACAAAGTATTATCCATAATATTTACATTTTGTTTGGTATTATTGTAGAGAGATGGAGAAACAGCTTTACATCTGGCTGCTGAGAGGGGATATCTACAGATCACAATATGTCTTGTAGAAGAAGGAGGTATCAGTCCCTTGGTTAAAACACATGAGGTAATATTTTATAGTAAATGCTCAGTATTCAACTAGTTTATAATGCATCACTAAAATGATGTTTAAGATATTTTTGGTCAAACGGATTTTTTTTCTCAAGGTTATAGTTACAAATATGTCATATGATCCTTTAAATTGAACTAAAATGATGAAAGTGTTTTACAGACTTGCATGTCTTAGTTTTTACTATAAAACATGAACATATATGATCATATACAAGAAATCCATTTTTTTTCTACAAAATCTTCAAAAATAAAATGATTTTGAAAAGGCCACATGCACATTTTAGGTGATAAGTTATAGTCTAGTCACTTTACCTATTTTTATAAACTGAAAGTCTGACCGATGATTTAAGAGAAAATGAATTTGTTTGTGCCTAAATATAGATAAAGTTATGCCAAATTTTATTGATTGTGGGTATAATTGGTATTTTTAAGTGTATCTGTTAACTTCTGTCATATTTGCAAAGTGACAAAAGGGAAGTAATTCAATTGTTTAACGTCAATAGCCAATATATAAGGGAGAAAACAATGATACAACTTACTATCTATAGTCTATTTTCTTTATTAAAACAACTGTTCTTCTAATGCATCCTTATCTGAAAGTGAAAAGATACATTTTACAGAGGTATTATTAGATGTTGTATACATAATTCTAATGTTTATGCAGTATTAAAAAAAAATACACCTAGTTTCTTTAAAATGTTCTTATTACAGTTAATGTCATACTTTATAAATTTTGTTTTATGAATATGATTAAATAGTTGCCTTTACTGGATAATCATGATTTTTGAAAACAAATTATCAAATAATATATTAACCCGAGAACTGCAGACTACCATTCTTATAATCTGTCACTATTTCTTCTATCTGCATATCATAGCACCCTTTACTACTACTGTTTGAAATGTCTTTGTTCCAATATTCAATCTGTAATATATTAAGACATAAACATGTGATGATCTATAAAGTTATGAATACTAGTACCAGGGATGATTCCAGGTGTTTTCAAATGGGTCCCTTTAACATCAAATTGGGAATTTTTATCCCAATTGGGAATTTTTATGCATACAATCTAAAACGAAATTTTATAAAATCATTTTCCTGACCTGTAAAAACGGAAAACGTATATTAAGTTTCACCTGTACAATGATTGAAGAAGATATTGGATTCAGACGAGGGAAGTTGTAATACATGAATAGCATTGCATATGATGCACTATCATCTTAACTTTAATAAACAAGGCTAGTAGTCTGTTGTTATTTATGTATTATTGTCATTTTGTTTATTTTCTTTGGTTACATCTTCTGACATCAGACTCAGACTTCTCTTGAACTGAATTTTAATGTGCGTATTGTTATGCGTTTACTTTTCTACATTGGCTAGAGGTATAGGGGGAGGGTTGAGATCTCACAAATATGTTTAACCCCGCCGCAATTTTGCGCCTGTCCAAAGTCAGGAGCCTCTGGCCTTTGTTAGTCTTGATTTATTTTAATTTTGGTTTCTTGTGTACAATTAGGAAATTAGTATGGCGTTCATTATCACTGAACTAGTATATATTTGTTTAGGGGCCAGCTGAAGGACGCCTCCGGGTGTGGGAATTTCTCGCTACATTGAAGACCTGTTGGTGACCTTCTACTGTTGTTTTTTTCTTTGGTCGGGTTGTTGTCTCTTTGACACATTCCCCATTTCCATTCTCAATTTTATATATACCAGCTAACATAAACCTATGTCAAGCAGTTTAGCTATTTATTCGAATTTCAAATAATCTTAAATTATCTCATAATATCATGATATATAAGATATCTTATATAACATAAGACTTTTATAAGATATCTCATTTAATATATGAGATATCTTATAAACTATAAAAGATATCTCATAAATTTTATGACATATCTCATGAACTATCTTGTAAGATATCTTATAAACTCAGGGTTCTCACTAAGGATTTTTGAAGGTGAGTCCAGGGACTCATCATTTTTAGGTATGATGAGTCCAACAGAAAGAAGAAAATATTTTATTGCAATACATATAAAGTAATATTTTAGTCTCCATTTCCTGACAGAGCAATGAAATGAAATCAAATTCAGATCACTTTTAAACTTTTGCTATACAATGATGATATTTGTGTTTAACTGTGTTCAGTTTATACAAAATATTTTAATCTTGATGCATCTGTGGACTCACCAGTTTTGAAAATGGTGAGTCCAGACAGATTTTGATGAGTCCAAGAATCATGGACTCGCCTGAGTGAGAACCCTGAAACTTAATAAGATATCTTACAAACTATATATCATATCTAATGAACTATTATATAAGATATCTTATAAAGTTTATGAGATATCTTGAAGTTAGATTAAATAGCAAAACGGCTTGCCATATTAACCACTGAAAAAAAAACATCCATTTGGTATTTTTTTCAACAAACCTCTTTATAAACTTACCTTGATTCAAATGGATTTCAAATTGAACTGGCCAATTGTCGAAATCAGAAAAGCAATTACAAAAGGTTATATACTTAATTGATAAGATATTTAAAGCAATTGCACCAGGCACCAGTGAACTTTAAAATTATTTGGATCATTTTTATATCTTTTCAAGTTTTGAAACAGTTCCATAATGATGACATCGTATTTCAGGGGAGGGGGCTCATTTCATGAGTGGTCTATCATCAATATTATTTTCAAAAACGCTCAAACTTTTGTCCTTTGAGGAAAAAGAGCAAAATATAAAATTACTTCTTTTACAAAACACTTTTTAATCAAGTTACATAACCGGCTCTGCAGGGGTATCTGCATTTATAAGATTGTCGCCCATTAACATTTGTTCATCAATGTTATATGAAAATTTGAATTTGTTCTTTGCCGAGGTATACTTTGACACCAATTTTAACAAAAAACATGTTTTTGATTAACCTGCTGAGCGATCTACTTTTTTTTAATTCAAATACTCCCATACAATTTTATTCACTTGAATCCGGCTGCAAAAATTGTTTACCTCACGTTGACATAATTAAATCGTTGCTAATAAAATGCGATCGTAGTCAGCATTCTTATCCGGATTTTACTACGTTTTGATGACAAACTATGAAAAATTATAGTTGCCGTAATCAGTGACTGAAACTTTTCCGGAAATACCCATTTTTATTTTATTTTCCTGAATTGGGAATTTATATTCACAATCATTTTTTTGGGGCCGCTGGCAGATTTAAAGGCCGCTAAGCGGCCCTAAACTATATAGTGGAATCATCCCTGAGTACTCAGTATAGCAGAAATTAACTCTTTAACAAAATCATGACTGAAACAAATCTTTCAACATTAATTTATGAAAATGTTCAAGCTGATGCCCATTTTGATGTACCAATTTTCTTACCTTATTTTCTGTTATTGATACATAGATGGCACTTTCGTCATACTAATTCTAAGACTCATTTTGATTTCATACTTAAATTTATTGTTCAAAATTAGTATACAATTTAAGAAACTTGACAAAATGTTTGGCCAATCAACTAGTTTCTGTAAAATTTAATATTTTAATTTATATGCACAATGCTTAGTGAGTTATCACTGTCAGTATCATCAGGCGGATAGTATGGTCCCCTGCCATGTGGGTTAATCAAACTAACTGAATGTGAAGAAGAATCAGATTCCATTATGTCAACAATTGGAATATGACCGGTGTCTATCAAATTCTGTCGGATATCTTCGTCATCAATATATATTCGATATCTTCACTTGAGGACTGATTCAAAGAATCAGTTTCTGATGAATCAGATCTTAAAAAGTATGACTCATATGTATTTGATTCTAGTTCCTTATATTGCCATTCGTCTGTATGTTTAACTGTATCTGCATTAGAACTTACAAAAGAATCCATAGAAACAAATATATCTGGAGAATAGATAGTGTCTCCATTTACACATTAATTTATACTTCCATGGACAACATTACAAATTTCACACAAACACCCTGGAGACAGATTACTGACTGATTCATCGATTTCAGAATCAGTTTCTATTCCAAAATATTCATTATATGCACAGTGATATAAAAGTACAGCACTACCATTATGTAGTGAAATATATCCTTCTTCAGGAACAGGAGTCTGAAAATAAGGGTATGCCCAAAATGCACATCTAGCCATTTTTAAAATTTAAAAATGTTTACATCTTGTATGCATTTTTAGCTCACCTGACCTGAAAGGTCAAATGAGCTTTTCTCATCACTTGGTGTCCGTCGTCCGTCGTCCGTAAACTTTTACAAAAATCTTCTCCTCTGAAACTACTTGGCCAAATTCTACCAAACCTGGCCACAATCATCCTTAGGGTATCTAGTTTAAAAAATGTGTGGCGTGACCCGTCAAACCTACCAAGATGGCCGCCATGGCTAAAAATAGAACATAGGGGTAAAATGCAGTTTTTATCTTATAACTCAAAAACCAAAGCATTTAGAGCAAATCTGACAGGATAAAATTGTTGATCAGGTCAAGATCTATCTGCCCTGAAATTTTCAGACAAATCGGACAACCTGTTGTTGGGTTGCTGCCTGTGAAATGGTTATTTTAAGGAAATTTTGCAGTTTTTGGTTAT
This sequence comes from Mytilus trossulus, assembly GCF_036588685.1. Lineage (NCBI taxonomy): Eukaryota > Metazoa > Mollusca > Bivalvia > Mytilida > Mytilidae > Mytilus > Mytilus trossulus. Next base: position 54,045,490 of record NC_086383.1, read on the forward strand.
TATCTTGAATACTATTATAGATAGAGATAAACTGTACACAGCAATAATGTTCAGCAAAGTAAGCCCTACAAATAAGTCAACATGACAAAAATGGTCAGTCGACCCCTTAAGGAGTTATTGCCCTTTATAGTCAATTTTTAACAACTTTTCGTCATTTTTTGTTACTTTTCTAAAAATCTTCTTCTCTGAAACTACTTTGCCAAATTTAACCAAACTTGGCCACAATTACCATTGTGGTTTATAGTTTATAAACTGTGTCCGATGACCCAGCCTACCAAACAAAATGGCCGACATGGCTAAAATTAGAACATAGTGGTAAAATGCAGTTTTTGCTTTATATCTTTGAAACTAAGACATTTAGGGCAAATCTTTCAAGATTTTAATGTCCATCAGAATAAGATATATCCCCTCACAAATTTTCAATTGAATCGGACAACCTGTTGTCGGGTTGCTGCCCTAAAATTGGTGATTTGAAGGAAATTTTGCAGTTTTTGGTTATTATCTTGAATACTATTATAGATAGAGATAAACTGTAAACAGCAATAATGTTCAGCAAAGTAAGATCTACAAATAAGTCAGCATGATCAAAACTGTTAGAGGACCCCTTAAGGAGTTATTGCCCTTTATAGTCAATATTGAACAACTTTTGTCATTTTTGTAACTTGTATAAAAATCATTTCTAAAACTACTTGGCCAAATTTAACCAAACTTGGCCACAACCATAATACTAGGGTATCTTTTTTTTTAAAAGTGTCTTATGACCCCGCCTACCAACGAAGATTGCCGACATCAGTAAACACATTAACAGGTGAGCGACACAGGCTCTTGAGAGCCTCTAGTTATTTTTTGTTGGTTGCTGTATATTACTGGGAGGGAATAAGTATTATATTGTTTCTTTTTTTTTTTTTTTTTTCAAATGTGAAGATGATTTGAAATGTTAGCATATGAACAAGGGAAGAAATCCTTATAATATTAAATAATTATCTCCCCTATTAATGTTTTGTATCACAAGTATATTAAATCAAACCAAATCAAAGTTTTATTCATTGTCGAAACATAGTAAACAAAGTAACACAATCTAGTGAGCTTTTAAAATCAATTCTCCCACTGTTTATTATTCTTTTATGCTTTATATACTTAATGATTTTGTTGTCACAAAAAACAACATTGTCATTTGTCATCATTACTTTTAACTCATACAGTCTAGACTGCATGAATAGTTAGTGAAGAATTTCTATTTAAATATGAGTATTTCAGTGTTAAAGATTCTTCATTTCTTCATAATTATTAATTGTTATTTGAATAAAAGGAGATGTGGTATGTTACCAATAAGACAACAAATCAATGACATACTCATAGATAACAAAAAGACAAAATACATTCATCATTAACTCAAAAGTTAAAATTTCTTATGAAGAGATTGGTTCCTTCTTTAAAAATTTAAAAGCTGCATTTATTTCACAACACAGTTATCTCTTAATCTAAAATATCTAAACATTAGCTTACCAAGTTCCGTTTATCTTCAGTTATATCAAAGTCCAACTTCAAAGTTCAAATACAGATAATGAAAAATAAGCTCCTGAAAATATACGAAACTTGTCTCACTTTTATACATAGATTTAAGAAAATTCAATTTATAGCACTAGTTGAACCCTCAGGTTGCATAACACTTGCAGAGCCTGATTAATGATTCACACGAATATGTGTTAAGATCGTTCACCATGCTTACATGTTACACAGCCAACTAGCATAAAGCAGAGGGTGAATAAGGATCAAGAGGTGCATACACTATAAAGCGTATGTTGTATAACAGTGGGAGAGAATAGAACATGTATATTAACTGAATTCATTTTTTTCTTGTGACATGCAATGGAAGTGTTATAGGTATTAGAGAAGGTCAACATCAAAATTCAAAGGATGATATGAACAAAATATAACCATGATAACAGACCATCACTGACATTTGACTTTATTGATATTTAAATGAAAAATACTTACTGTGTTGCAAATCATAAATAAGAAGAAATCAACGTTGCGATGTTTTAACTCAGTAACTGAAAAAGAGATATATGTCAGTGTAATGTATTTCATTGATATAAGAGGGTGGTAATGAGTTAATTTTTTAGCAGCGCTGTCGTCCCTTTCATTTCCAGTGTTCTCTATTGTAGTTATGAGTAAGTTTTTGTTCGTGCAATGTTGTTGGGTTTTTCATTTCATTTTGTTTGTGTGTTTTATTTCTGGTTTTTGGAAAATGACGCTTCAGCGTCTTGTTCCAATACTGCTGACCTGAACTTCCATTACATTTCTCTGCCTTCCACGCTTGGTTTCGTATATTGTCTTCCCCATTACATTTCTCTGCCTACTGCGCTTGGTTTCTTACTTACTATTTTACAAACAAGCTGGAATCTGCTTGTATTATCATGTGTAGTAATCAACCTGGAACCAGTTTACATACCTCCGGTCCTTCTTATTACCAAAAAGATAGAAGTGTACCAACCAATGTAGTTAAGATACTCATAAATCTATTTTTATAACTTTATTGATTATGTGAAGTAAAACTAAAACATTGTTAAAACATAAAAGTTATATAACTAATCGGGGAATACTTGATAGTCTTTTCGTTTTACAAACTACTGCCTTTTTTATAAGAAAATATAATATGTCCGTGTTGGTCCACTTTCTATTGGTTATAAGACAGATCGAAGTACTGGAAATCCATCTTTGTTTACAAAGTTACAACTGTAGAGTCTGTAACAGACTGTATCTGTATGACATGTGAATAAATTGTCGATATAGATGCTGGCTTTAATACAACGGCTTGAGGGAGCGCCACCGATTTATTGGCGGGGCGGGATAACAGATTTGAAGCTCTCTATGCTTGATGCGTACACAACAGTGTCGTCATAGCTGATTAGACGCGATCACTGTCTTACAAAGGATGAGTTTGCATAATGTACGATGTTTTACTTAGTGGAATGTCAAAGAACTCACAGTAAGAGTTATTCTTCACTTGCTTTTCCATTGTTTTCCACAATAATTGTTGCGTGGTATTTTTTGAATTTCTCTGCAGTTATGATTCTCTTTAGACATGCTTTTTTGAGGAATTCGTCTGGTTCAATAGCGTAAATCAGCCCCTCAACAACTTTTTACATAAATACTAACTATGGCTTCAACTCCTTGTTCGTACTTGTCTGGAGATCTTGTTGAAGTTCCAGTTTGGCAAGCATCTTGGAGACTTATCCATCCTCTCTTGACTTGTAATCTCTGGTGATAAATTTTGGCGCTTGACATGTTTTATTTTGTTACCGGGTAGGGGTCCCATACTATGATTCCATATTAAATAATGAGATCAATTCCTAAAGGTCTAGTTCATTATCCAATCTGACACAAATTTCAATAACTGGAATGCCACCCAAGTTGAATATGTGGTGACCCACTATAACAGCATAATCACGTGTTTAATTCCATGATGGTTCAAAAGCATAAACTTAAATGAAGACAGAAAGGAGTAGGTCCGGTAAGACCCCTTTTTGGCCCCAAAATATGGCAGTTTTACAAAATTGTTAAAATGTAAACTTTTAGTTATTTATTGAACAGTTGAATGCTTCTGCTACAAAAATATGGGCTGTTTTTGACAATAAAAAGCACATATATCGGGTTGTAGCACCATTAAGTCATGCTTAATTACTGAAATCTTCAAAATTCTATCATTTTAGTTAAATTTTTGGACGGTTTCCGTGTAAAACGAAAGTGGCCGCATTCGTGTTCATCCTTAATATGGAAATGTAAGTTGTATTTTATAATAATACATAGCATATATAAAGGTTGTGGATGAACACGGATGCGGCCACTTTCATTTTTGACAATAACCATCTGAAAAGTGACGTTTTTTGGCATATTTGAGAGATTTTTCATATTTGAGCTCGAATCGGATCGTTTTTAATGACTAAATTAGTTAAAAATGTTCACAAAAACTAATTTAATCAAATGAAATAGACACTTTAGTGTTTAAAAAGTGGTCAAATTCTTTCGTCAGATAAGTCTGAAATTTGAGGCCAAAATGAGTCCTTACCGGACCTACTCCTTTTACACGGAAGATTGTGGATAAGTGTAAATTAAAAATTAGCTTACTATGATATATGGTTAAGGAATGAATATGAAATTGAGCAGAGTTGTTATAAAATATCAATATGGCAGAGAAGTGTCAAGTTTCATATAAAGGGACCTAACTAGCATGGAATAAAAGATCAAAGGAGTATCCCTATTTGTCTAATCCTCAAGGTGAAATAAAACAAGTATAACAATATTATGCTATTGTATAAATCTACAGAAATATAATTTGCTTCAAGTAATAGAAATAACTATGTCACTAGTAACTTATTTAATGAATATGTGGGTAATTATATATATAGTCCTATAACATATGACCTCGGGAGCATTTTTTACTATTTCTATTTACTGTTCTGATAAAAAAAAATACGATCAATGTGTCAAACTTCGCATTCAAAATAAAAACAAATAATGAAAATATCAGTATAAAAACGTTAAAAATTGAATAAGGATGCGAAGTCATATGTTATAGGAGGCTCTTCTAAATCATTTGGTTTGAAAGGATACTAGTCCACTTGTATTTTTGTCCGTCTGATGAGTAATAAGCCTTTTTCAACTGATTTTTATAGTTCGTTCTTATGTTGTACTGTTATACCACTGTCCCATGTTAGGGGGAGGGTTTGGATCCCGCTAACATGTTTAACCCTGCCACATTATTTATGTATTTGCCTGTCCCAAGTCAGGAGCCTGTAATTCAGTGGTTGTCGTTTATTTATGTGTGACATATTTGTTTTTCGTTCATTTTTTTACATAAATAAGGCCGTTAGTTTTCTCGATTGAATTGTTTTACATTGTCTTATCGGGACCTTTTATAGCTGACTATGCGATATGGGCTTTGCTCATTGTTGAAGGCCATACGGTGACCTACAGTTGTTACTGTCTGTGGCATTTTGGTCTTTTGTGGATAGTTGTCTCATTAGCAATCATACAACATCTTCTTTTTTATAGTAGTCTGTATTCTTGATTTAGAAAAATGCAATTGCAAGAAAAAATTTACACATTACTAAGAGTACTTTAGATCATTCAGGTAGTTTTTATTTAGTATGTACAAAAGAACAGCTAGTAATCATTGGATATTGTAGATCATTCCAGTATTCTTGATCACCTATTTATTTGTACCAAAAAACCAGCCAGGAGTCGGTGGATACTGTAGATCATTCAGGTAGTCTTGACCTATTTATTTGTACAAAAAAAACCAGCCAGTAGTTATTGGAGACTGAAGATCATTCAGGTAGTCTTGACTCTTGATCTGTTCATTTGTATTAAAACAAACACAGTCAGTTGTCATCTTCATTTCACACACGCATAAACGAATATCAATTATATGCTAAAGAGACATGTTGCAATGTTAAACTTATTACAGTATGTGAAAATCAAGACTTGCATAAAAAATATCCCAATATTAGAAATGTCCTTCAATCCCGTAGAGTATCGGATTTGTCCTCTCTATTTTAGCAATTAGATTTTACACAGGTAATTTTTATCTATGAATAGTCGAATCTTCTGGAGTAAACAACAACGTTAAATGATACATACTACTTCATAGCGTGTGACCTCACGTGTGTGGTAAAATTTGTTGATTGATGCACGTGGCTATTCTAGTAAATGAATTAATCTACAAAGCGAGGGCACTTTCCATTTTCATCAGCTAAGAGTCGACTACAGCACTTTTTGAAAAGCTAATGCTTGTAGTACCTTTTTCTTTAATACTTACAATTTTATTTCTTGTGCTTCTTTTTTTCAGGGTTTTTTTTCACACTCACAGTGCTTTTATGTTCAGACCCCCCTCTCCTACCCTTTTATCACCATCTTAGATGATAATATGTCAATAAAATTATTTAAATAATGAACAATATTGAATTACTTTATTGTTATTGTCATTTTGATTGTTTTATTTCCATGAGGAGAGAAAAAATATGTTATCATTCATTATATTTCTTTTCTGATATAGAATATAGTATAAGGGGCACAACTCTGACGGGAAATTTAATACCGGCAGAGGAAAAATCATATAAAGTTAAAAGCACTGGAGTGACGTTTTTGAAATTTTCACACTAAAATATTGTCCATCTTATTGGCTCATTAGACATCCATGGTAGGGATAGCTAAAACACCTCTTTATATTAAAAAATATATATTTCTGTGAAGGATCGCTTTTGCCATGTTGAATATTTACTCAAAATGAATAAATGAATGGTTATTTTAACAAATAGATTTCATAATAATTCATATTTGGTGTGTACGCTTTTATTCCTTCCAATCTCTTAATTTCTACTTCCTTACAAAACGTCATTTAGCAGCACCACTTGTCAATTTTTCCTTGGTATCGTGCAGCACACAACCAAATCACACTTCCAGTATACATAAGAGTTATCTTTTCTTTTCCGCAATCGTCAAGTAGATTATATAAGAAGGTATATAGATTATAATATCAAAAATGGAAGAAAAAACCTCCAGAATGGAAATAAATCAGCAAAAGTTAGAGTATAGAGAATTATGGGGTGTTTATATGTAAAGAACTGGGGATAATGTTTCCTAAAAAAATAGTTAAAAATCGAGACCCCCCAAAATCTTACACTCCTAATTATGTAGACATAAGTATGCATTAACCATATCAAACTGAAAAGAAAAGTATAAAGATCAAATGGTGACAGATGGAGCTTTTTGTCGAGCCTTCGACTTTAGTAAAAAAAGCGAGACTTCGCGATCCTACATTCCGTCGGCGTCGGCGTCAACAAATATTCACTCTGTGGTTAAAGTTTTTGAAATTTTAATAACTTTCTTAAACTATACTGGATTTCTACCAAACTTTGACAGAAGCTTGTTTATGATCATAAGATTGTATCCAGAAGTAAATTTTGTAAAATTAGAATTCCATTTTTTCCGTATTTTACTATAAATGGACTTAGTTTTTTCTGCAGGGAAACAAAACATTCACACTGTGGTTAAAGTTTTTATAATTTTAACAACTTTCTCCAACTATCCTGGGTTTGTACCAAACTTGGACAGAAGCTTGTTTATGATCATAAGATAATATCCAGAAGTAAATTTTGTAAAAATAAAATTCCATTTTTTCTGTATTTTACTTATAAATGGACTTAAATTTTTCTGCAGGGAAACATTACATTCACTCTGTGGTTAAAGTTTTTAGAATTTTTATAACTTTCTTAAACTATCCTGGGTTTGTACCAAACTTAAACAGAAGCTTGTTTATGATCATAAGATAGTATCCAGAAGTAAATTTTGTAAATAAATAAATCCATTTTTTTCATATTTTACTTTTAAATGGACTTAGTTTTTCTACGGGGAACCATTACATTCACTCTGTGGTTAAAGTTTTAAAAATTTTAATATCTTTCTTAAACTATCCTGGGTTTGTACCAAACTTTGACAGAAGCTTGTTTATGATCATAAGATTGTATCCAGAAGTAAAGTTTGTAAAAAGATTACTCCGTTTTTTCTGTAATTTACTTTAAATGGACTTTCTTACAATCATAAAATAGTAACAAGAGGAATTTTTATTGATTTTTTTCCTCATTGTTGTTTAGCCTGCGATTTACAGCAAAAATAGGCGAGACACTGGGTTCCGCGGAACCCTTACAAATTTTATTCATATGCTTTAAAAAACAAAGTTAAAAGCCTATATATATAATATTACATGTCTTCAGAAAAAATTGAAAAATAATCTTAAAGTTTTCTCGTGACTTATATTTAATGAACAAAAATTATATGATTAGCCTCTGTGAAAAATGAAATTACACACCACTCAACTGTTACTGGTCTTACTTATTGTATGATACGTGTTACAAAAGTATTCATTGTAATAATCAGATGAAAGCAAAATAAAGATTTGTATGTATTTCAGGGTAAGACTCCATATGATCTAGCAGCAGCAATGATAAATAGGCAGTATAAAGAAGTAATGGAATACTTAGAGGTACATATAATTTTGATTTACAAATGCTAACACTTAAAATAAATCTGGTACTAAACACAGTCTGTTAGAAAGATGATACCCTTACCAGTAGTGGTACTTAACAGTCTGTTAGGTAGATGATACCATTACCAGAAGTGGTACTAAACACAGTGTGTTGGGTAGATGATACCCTTACCAGTAGTGGTACTAAACACTGTATGTTAGGTAGATGATACCATTACCAGAAGTGGTACTAAACACAGTATGTTAGGTAGATGATACCCTTACCAGAAGTGGTACTAAACACAGTATGTTAGGTAGATGATACCATTACCAGAAGTGGTACTAAACACAGTGTGTTGGGTAGATGATACCCTTACCAGTAGTGGTACTAAACACTGTATGTTAGGTAGATGATACCAGTACCAGTAGTGGTACTAAACACTGTCTGTTAGGTAGATGATACCATTACCAGCAGTGGTACCAAACACAGTGTGTTAGGTAGATGATACCATTACCAGTAGTGGTACTAAGCACAGTCTGTTAGGTAGATGATACCCTTACCAGCAGTGGTACTAAGCACAGTGTGTTAGGTAGATGATACCCTTACCAGTAGTGGTACTAAACACAGTCTGTTAGGTAGATGATACCATTACCAGTAGTGGTACTAAACACAGTCTGTTAGGTAGATGATACCATTACCAGGAGTGATACTTAACACAGTATGTTATGTAGATGATACCCTTACCAGCAGTGGTACTTATCACAGTCTGTTAGGTAGATGATACCCTTACCAGCAGTGGTACTAAACACAGTCTGTTAGGTAGATGATACCCTTACCAGTAGTGGTACTAAGCACAGTCTGTTAGGTAGATGATACCATTACCAGTAGTGGTACTAAACACAGTCTGTTAGGTAGATGATACCATTACCAGTAGTGGTACTAAACACAGTCTGTTAGGTAGATGATACCATTACCAGTAGTGGTACTAAACACAGTCTGTTAGGTAGATGATACCATTACCAGGAGTGATACTTAACACAGTATGTTATGTAGATGATACCCTTACAAGTAGTGGTACTAAACACTGTCTGTTAGGTAGATGATACCCTTACCAGTAGTGGTACTAAACACAGTGTGTTAGGTATATGATTACCCTTACCAGTAGTGGTACTAAACACAGTCTGTTAGGTAGATGATACCATTACCAGTAGTGGTACTAAACACAGTCTGTTAGGTAGATGATACCCTTACCAGTAGTGGTACTAAACACAGTGTGTTAGGTAGATGATACCATTACCAGCAGTGGTACTAAGCACAGTCTGTTAGGTAGATGATACCCTTACCAGTAGTGGTACTAAACACAGTCTGTTAGGTAGATAATACCCTTACCAGCAGTGGTACTAAGCACAGTCTGTTAGGTAGATGATACCCTTACCAGTAGTGGTACTAAACACAGTCTGTTAGGTAGATGATACCATTACCAGTAGTGGTACTAAACACAGTCTGTTAGGTAGATGATACCCTTACCAGTAGTGGTACTAAGCACAGTCTGTTAGGTAGATGATACCATTACCAGTAGTGGTACTAAACACAGTCTGTTAGGTAGATGATACCATTACCAGTAGTGCTACTAAACACAGTCTGTTAGGTAGATGGTACTAAACACAGTCTGTTAGGTAGATGATACCCTTACCAGTAGTGGTACTAAACACAGTCTGTTAGGTAGATGATACCATCACCAGCAGTGGTACTAAACACAGTGTGTTAGGTAGATGATACCATTACCAGTAGTGGTACTAAGCACAGTCTGTTAGGTAGATGATACCCTTACCAGTAGTGGTACTAAACACTGTATGTTAGGTAGATGATACCATCACCAGCAGTGGTACTAAACACAGTGTGTTAGGTAGATGATACCCTTACCAGTAGTGGTACTAAACACAGTCTGTTAGGTAGATGATACCATCACCAGCAGTGGTACTAAACACAGTGTGTTAGGTAGATGATACCATTACCAGTAGTGGTACTAAGCACAGTCTGTTAGGTAGATGATACCCTTACCAGTAGTGGTACTAAACACAGTCTGTTAGGTAGATGATACCATCACCAGCAGTGGTACTAAACACAGTGTGTTAGGTAGATGATACCATTACCAGTAGTGGTACTAAACACAGTGTGTTAGGTAGATGATACCATTACCAGTAGTGGTACTAAGCACAGTCTGTTAGGTAGATGATACCCTTACCAGTAGTGGTACTAAACACAGTGTGTTAGGTAGATGATACCATTACCAGTAGTGGTACTAAACACAGTCTGTTAGGTAGATGATACCATTACCAGTAGTGCTACTAAACACAGTCTGTTAGGTAGATGGTACTAAACACAGTCTGTTAGGTAGATGATACTAAACACAGTCTGTTAGGTAGATGATACCCTTACCAGTAGTGCTACTAAACACAGTCTGTTAGGTAGATGGTACTTAACACAGTCTGTTAGGTAGATGATACCATCACCAGCAGTGGTACTAAACACAGTGTGTTAGGTAGATGATACCATTACCAGTAGTGGTACTAAACACAGTCTGTTAGGTAGATGATACCATCACCAGTAGTGGTACTAAACACAGTCTGTTAGGTAGATGATACCATCACCAGCAGTGGTACTAAACACAGTGTGTTAGGTAGATGATACCATTACCAGTAGTGGTACTAAGCACAGTCTGTTAGGTAGATGATACCCTTACCAGTAGTGGTACTAAGCACTGTATGTTAGGTATATGATACCTTTACCAGTAGTGGTACTAAACACTGTATGTTAGGTAGATGATACCCTTACAAGTAGTTGTACTAAACACTGTATGTTAGGTAGATGATACCATTACCAGCAGTGGTACTAAACACAGTCTGTTAGGTAGATGATACCCTTACCAGTAGTGGTACTAAACACAGTCTGTTAGGTAGATGATACCATTACCAGTAGTGGTACTAAGCACAGTCTGTTAGGTAGATGATACCCTTACCAGTAGTGGTACTAAACACAGTGTGTTAGGTAGATGATACCCTTACCAGTAGTGGTACTAAGCACAGTCTGTTAGGTAGATGATACCCTTACCAGTAGTGGTACTAAACACAGTCTGTTAGGTAGATGATACCATTACCAGTAGTGGTACTAAACACAGTCTGTTAGGTAGATGATACCATTACCAGGAGTGATACTTAACACAGTATGTTATGTAGATGATACCCTTACCAACAGTGGTACTTAACACAGTCTGTTAGGTAGATGATACCCTTACCAGTAGTGGTACTAAACACAGTGTGTTAGGTAGATGATACCATTAAGAGTAGTGGTACTTAACACAGTCTGTTAGGTAGATAATACCCTTACCAGCAGTGGTACTTATCACAGTCTGTTAGGTAGATGATACCCTTACCAGCAGTGGTACTAAACACTGTCTGTTAGGTAGATGAAACATTACCAGTAGTGGTACTAAACACAGTCTGTTAGGTAGATGATACCATTACCAGGAGTGATACTTAACACAGTCTGTTAGGTAGATGATACCCTTACCAGTAGTGGTACTAAGCACAGTCTGTTAGGTAGATGATACCATTACCAGGAGTGATACTAAACACTGTCTGTTAGGTAGATGATACCATTACCAGTAGTGGTACTAAACACAGTCTGTTAGGTAGATGATACCATTACCAGGAGTGATACTTAACACAGTCTGTTAGGTAGATGATACCCTTACCAGTAGTGGTACTAAGCACTGTATGTTATGTAGATGATACCCTTACCAACAGTGGTACTTAACACAGTGTGTTAGGTAGATGATACCATTACCAGGAGTGATACTTAACACAGTCTGTTAGGTAGATGATACCCTTACCAGTAGTGGTACTAAACACAGTGTGTTAGGAAGATAATACCCTTACCAGCAGTGGTACTTAACACTGTTAGGTAGATGATACCCTTACCAGCAGTGGTACTACACACTGTATGTTAGGTAGATGATACCCTTACCAGCAGTTGTACTTAACATTGTTAGGTAGATGATACCCTTACCATCAGTTGTACTAAACACTGTCTGTTAGGTAGATGATACCCTTACAAGTAGTTGTACTAAACACTGTATGTTAGGTAGATGATACCCTTACAAGTAGTTGTACTAAACACTGTATGTTAGGTGGATGATACCCTTACCAGTAGTGGTACTAAACACTGTATGTTAGGTATATGATACCCTTACCAGCAGTGGTACTTAACACTGTATGTTAGGTAGATGTTACCCTTACCAGCAGTGGTACTTAACACTGTCTGTTAGGTAGATGATACCCTTACCATCAGTGGTACTTAACACAGTCTGTTAGGTAGATGATACCCTTACCAGTAGTGGTACTAAACACAGTCTGTTAGGTAGATGATACCCTTACCAGCAGTGGTACTAAACACTGTATGTTAGGTATATGATACCATCACCAGCAGTGGTACTAAACACAGTCTGTTAGGTAGATGATACCATCACCAGCAGTGGTACTAAACACAGTCTGTTAGGTAGATGATACCAGTACCAGTAGTGGTACTAAACACAGTCTGTTAGGTAGATGATACCCTTACCAGTAGTGGTACTAAACACTGTATGTTAGGTATATGATACCATCACCAGCAGTGGTACTAAACACAGCAGTGGTACTAAACACTGTTAGGTAGATGATACCATTACCAGTAGCTGTACTAAACACTGTCTGTTAGGTAGATGTAACCCTTACTCAAATATCATTTAACCAGATGCTCCGCAGGGTGCAGCTTTATACGACCGCAGAGGTTGAACCCTGAACGGTTGGTTGGGGCAAGTATGGACATAACATTCAAGCTGGATTCAGCTCTAAATTTGGATTGTGATTAAATAGTTGACACAGCATAGGTTTCTGACACAGAATGAATGTGTTCTAATGAACTTAAAATTTTTGTTTTCTCTTAGAGCAATTCACTATGCTGTTGAATATTAATCCTCTCAAAAATAATGTTTGAAGAAATTTTCTTTTTATTTATGAAATTTCAAATGAGAAAAATTGAACCCAATTTTTTTAATCACATCCCCCTTTCCCTTATTCCAAAACTAATCTCAAGTAAAATTTCTAATGGAGTTTGCAACAGTAACTACTCATTTAAATACATCATAAAATATTAAGATGTAAAAAAACTGCTTGTTATCACTGAATGGTAAAGATTATTTTAATTTATCAGTTGGTAGTAAAAAGTGAATATACATTGTATATTGTATATAACAAAGTTGATTCTAGAAAAAGAAAGATAACTCCAATTAAAAAAAATCTTGCTATTGCACAATATTGTGCAATTAGATATTTCTTGCTTACTATTCTGGACAAAGAAAGATAACTCTAATTAAAAAAAAATTCTATTTCACAATATTGTGCAATTAGATATTTCTTGCCATTGGGCAATACTGTGCAATTGAAAAGACTTGCTATTGCACAATACTTAATATAATAATTTTAGATCCTGATTTGGACCAACTTGAAAACTGGGCCCATAATCAAAAATCTAAGTACATTTTTGGACTCAGCATATCAAAGAACCCCAAGATTTCAATTTTTGTTAAAATCAAACTAAGTTTAATTTTGGACCCTTTGGACGTTAATGTAGACCAATTTAAAAACAGGACCAAAAATGAAGAATCTACATACACAGTTAGATTTGGCGTATCAAAGAACCCCATTTATTCAATTTTTGATGAAATCAAACAAGTTTAAATTTGGACCCCGATTTGGACCAACTTGAAAACTGGGCCAATAATCAAGAAACTTAATACATTTTTAGATTCAGCATATCAAAGAACCCAACCAATTAATTTTTTGTCAAAATCAAACTAAGTTTAATTTTGGACCCTTTGGACCTTAATGTAGACCAATTTGAAAACGGGACCAAAAGTTAAGAATCTACATACACAGTTAGATTCGGCATATCAAATAACCCCAATTATTCAATTTTGATGAAATCAAACAAAGTTTAATTTTGGACCCTTTGGGCCCCTTATTCCTAAACTGTTGGGACCAAAACTCCATTAATCAATACCAACCTTCCTTTTATGGTCATAAACCTTGTGTTTAAATTTCATAGATTTCTATTTACTTTAACTAAAGTTATTGTGCGAAAACAAAGAATAATGCTTATTTGGGTCCTTTTTTGGCCCCTAATTCCTAAACTGTTGAAAACAAAACTCCCAAAATCAATCCCAACCTTTCTTTTGTGGTCATAAACCTTGTGTCAAAATTTCATAGATTTCTATTAACTTAAACTAAAGTTATAGTGCGAAAACCAAGAAAATGCTTATTTGGGCCCTTTTTGGCCCCTTATTCCTAAAATGTTGGGACCAAAACTCCCAAAATCAATACAAACCTTCCTTTTGTGGTCATAAACCTTGTATTAAAATTTCATAGATTTCTATTCACTTTTACTTAAGTTAGAGTGCGAAAACTAAAAGTATTCGGACGACGACGCAGACGACGATGCCAACGTGATAGCAATATACGACGAAATTTTTTTCAAATAATTGTGGTCGTATAAAAACCGTTATAATAAATAGAGGAAATCTGACAAAAACAAAAGTGTTCAGAACGTTGACTTCTACCAATTATCCATAAACTTTAACCAATTGTACCCCTCTTCTTGCCGACTTGTTTCTTTATTATTATGAGGCTGACTTCATACAGGAACTTCTTAGGAAGAAAGATAAAAAGTTAGCAATATCCTTTAACTTAGTTTACTTTCCGCTATAAGGATGATGTTCTCTCACTAAATAATTCAAAATTTGGTGACTATGTTGAACTCATCTCTCCCATCGAACTAGAGATAAAGGATACAATTAAGTCGACTCATATCTTGATTTACATTTAGACATTGACAATGAGGGTCGGTTGAAAACAAATCTTTACGACAAAAGAGATGATTTCAGCTCTCCAATATTGATGGACGCCATCATGAGTTGGTTGACCGTTATGGAATTACTGTTTCATAGATGATATCGGTTATGTTCCTTACGCCGTAACTACAATCCCCTTCCCTTTCATGAATGTGACCTACCGAATTAGAATATTTACTGGAACACCTGAGTTCACCCCAGTTTTTGGTGGGGTTCCTGTTGCTTATTCTTTAGTTTTCTATGATGTTTCATGTGTACTATTGTTTTTCTGTTTGTCCTTTTCATTTTTAGCCATGACGTTGTTAGTTTATTTTCGATTTATGAGTTTAACTGTCCCTCTGGTATCTTTCGTCCCTCAGGTGCACCAGAAGGGTAAGCAGATCCTGCTCTACATGTGGCATCCGTCGTGTTGTTAAATGAGGATTATTTTTTACCCTCTTTTGTGTTTTGAGCAAATAAACTGAAGAAGAGAGAGAGCAACTCAACAGACTACATAAAAGCAATCAACAAAATATAGATTCTTTTTCTTGAGTTCCATTATTGTATACAATGTTGTAGGATGTCCTTTGTTAAATTGTTATCAAAGCCTGGGATAAGAAAATCCATAGTATTTCGAATTATTCATACTTTTGCAAACATGCTGAATATTCTCCAATGTGAGCAAAACAGGCTTTTTAGAGCTTAAGCTTGTTTTTTGATGTGCTAATCCAAAGGCTATTTTGTTCAAATAAAGGCTGACCCATTATAGTCAAGTACTGACATTGGCTGTAGATATGATCAGTCCCTGACGTTACTAGCGTGAAAAAAGCAAATGAAAAGGAACAGTAATTTTTTTGAAGTTATTCATCTTCAAGTCTCATCATGTGGTTATGCATTTTTTTGTGTGTGGATAAAGTAAAGACAATTCATTTCTGTCTATACTTAAAAGTTTTAATATATTATATTATGTTGTATATATCCCATTGTAATTTTGCCAATAGTATGAATAGGTCAGGAAGTGACATTTGACACCAAATATAAATCAATCGATTTGTTTTTCATTACAGACTTTGTACGATATGGGTGATATTTTTTAAATTTAAACATTTCTACAAGTTTCGTGATATACACTCAATACATATCCCTCTTTTTCAGGCTGCAGTACTGAGGACGAAAGGTATTTTCTTTATTTCATTATTAGATTTCACACATTACATATTTAGTGTTACTTATGAACTTAATGTATATGTAAATACAATGTGAGGTAGATCCCTATTCAATTTAAGGTCACCAAGTCAGAGGACATTTTCATACAGTTACAATAAATAGACTGGAATATTTTGTTAATTATGTAGAATACCAGGGTCAGCCCTAACATTGTGTGGTCTTGTAATATAAAAAAGCAGATGTGGTATGATTGCCAATGAGACAATTGTCAACATGAGACCAAAATGACAGACATTAACAACTATAGGTAACCCTATGGCCTTCAAAAATGAGCAAAGTTCATACCGTATAGTCAGCTATAAAAGGCCCCGATAAGACAATGTTAAACAATTCAAACGAGTAAACTAACGGCCTTATTTAAAGATAAAAAAATGAACGAAAAACAAATATAACACATAAACAAACGACAACCACTGAATTACAGGCTACTGACTTGGGTCAGGCACATACTTAAATTATGTTCGGGGTTAAATATGTTACCGGGATCCAAACCCTCCCTTTAACCTGGACATGCTGGGAGAGTGGTATAACATTACAACATAAGAATGAACTATAAAAATCAGTCAAAAAGGCTGAACTCATCAGATGGACAAAAATACAAGTGGACTTGGCCGGGTACTTGTACATCCTGACAACAAAAAGACACTGGGAACAGATCTGAAAGTTATAAGCACTTCCATGTGTTATTTCCACATTTTGAACATTTAGATTGTATCTGTGTTTCTGCAATGGAAAATCAATGCATATCAAATATTTTCAAAAGTAACACCCCTTGAAAATATGTATTTTATAGAAATAACTTTGTTAGCATGTGCACTCTCATGTGTGCCATTCTTATAATTTATTTATGAAATCCTTTTATATCAACAATGTATTGAACAAGATTCGAAATCAGTTCCGATCATTTGGAGGATAAACATTTACCTATGTCCCTATGTACCGCAATTATTTTGTTTTCTTGAATAAAGTGTTCCTCGACCATATAATGTGAACTTCATACACAATACTTGTCACCAAAACACAGACACAGTGCCAATTTTGGATCCCCGTTTTTGAGTTGATATATTTTAAGAAATTGAAAATGAATCTTAATTTACAAAGCTGGGGTATTTTTGTCTCGAGGAAGATCTGTTGCAGTTTTTATACGCCCGCAACGACGTATTACGACGTAAAAAGCCTTGAGATTAAGATTTAACAGGATGTTGCAACTTTGAATAAATGTTATTCAGAATTTAAAACTCTCTGGTAGATGTGATCTTTTTAATAAGTTTGCCCCAAGCAGAAGGTATTGCTTTATAAATCACCACAAATCAGAAAAACTATTTAGATAATTTCTTTAATTTTTCTTTACTTTTTGATATATTTATATGATAAGTCTATGGAAATTTATCCATTTTCGAACCCATTGTATAAAAAAATTTAATCAACGGGTGTTTGCTGGTGATCTCAGAAGATCATTGGATGATTTTAAGGGTCATGACCTTTTTGGCTGACTGGATGAACCAAAATATGATAACAGGTGTTAATGAAATTGACAATGCAATGTGAAAGGCACTCGAAGGGGATTTTCCGTTAACAAAAAAAGAAAATGTCTTTTTAATCATTAGAG